>NC_086001.1:24028536-24328536 GCF_030014385.1 Trichomycterus rosablanca | reverse complement strand
TTAAACTTCACTTTAAAAGTCAGTTCAATGTGTTTTACTGTAGTAAGAATGAAAGTTTGAGCTGATCTTTGTCTCAATGTGCAGCTTTGATGAAGAGAAAGCTCACCTCCAAGATAAGAAAACACTTACACTACCACAATAGTATTTATTTATTTTTAAATGTAATTTCAAAACATGTCAGTGCAGTCTGTATTAGGATTTATATGAACTGGGTTTTATGCACTAGAAGATGGTGGGATAATTAAACGTAAATATGAGTATTTCTTTTAACAAAGGAGTTTAGCTACCACTAATCTGGTCTACAGATAAACACAAAGAACAAAGACTCATGATTATAGAACAATGCAACACTGCTCAGTACACAGCCCTCCATTCACACCTTCTCATGTACATTCTGGTGGAGGACGGTTCATTATTTGCTAAGTGGAAATCATCTAAAGACTAGAATTTTGGAGAGTAGACCTAGAAGTGTTAAAGTAAGAGGCTATTCATTTATGAAAACTTAGCATTCATAATATGAAGAATTTTTGCAAACACCATAAAGACCAGGGTAAAATTCTTCCACTTGAATGTAAAAGTTGTTCTGTATTTATTAAAGTAGATTAAACTTGATTAAAGAACAAAAACAGATTCAGATCTGTGGTTGGTACATTACACCACATTACATTTGATGATTAATGATCATATTCATACCATCATGTACATTTGATAATTGAAGTAGAACAGTTCTAGTGGATATTAGTAGAAAATGAAACACGACTTCAGTCACAAAAACGTAACTTCTGTGTGACCGTACTGGTGTCTATTAAAAATGCTGCTTCTAGTAAAACTTCATCCGCACTATAAGCAGCAATATGGGTCATCCTCTTATGTGAATGCGCTGGTGTGGTGTACCTAAAGGATATTCCTTTCACTAAAGATCTTTCCAGACAGTGAACGGTGATACGGCCTCTTTCCTGTGTGAATGTGCTGATGATGTTGGACCTAATGTGCAATAAAATACTTTCCACACTCTTAACAGTGATTTAGTTTTTCTATGTGAATACGCTGATGCCGTTTGAGACTATTTTCATGAGCAAAAATCTTTCCACACTCTGAGCAGTAATATGGTTTCTCTCCTGTGTGAATACGCTGGTGTTTTTGAAGGGTACCATGTTCAGCAAAACTCTTTCCACACTCAGTGCAGTTATATGGTTTCTCTCCTGTGTGAATACGCTGGTGTTTTTGAAGGGTACCATGTTCAGCAAAACTCTTTCCACACTCTGAGCAGTGATACGGCTTCTCTCCTGTGTGAATACGCTGGTGTTTTTGAAGGGTACCATGTTCAGCAAAACTCTTTCCACACTCTGAGCAGTGATACGGTTTCTCTCCTGTGTGAATACGCTGGTGTACTTTAAGGGCACTACTTTGAGTAAAACTCCTTCCACACTCTGAGCAGTGGTACGGTTTCTCTCCTGTGTGAATACGCTGGTGTTGTTGGAGTTTACTCCGTTGAGGAAAACTCCTTCCACACTCTTTGAGCAGTGGTACGGTTTCTCTCCTGTGTGAATACGCTGGTGTACTTTAAGGGCACTACTTTGAGTAAAACTCCTTCCACACTCTGAGCAGTGGTACGGTTTCTCTCCTGTGTGAATACGCTGGTGTTGTTGGAGTTTACTCCGTTGAGGAAAACTCCTTCCACACTCTGAGCAGTGGTACGGTTTCTCTCCTGTGTGAATACGCTGGTGTTGTTGGAGTTTACTCCGTTGAGGAAAACTCTTTCCACACTCTGAGCAGTGATACGGTTTCTCTCCTGTGTGAATACGCTGGTGTTTTTGAAGGTTACCATGTTTAGCAAAACTCTTTCCACACTCTGAGCAGTGATACGGCTTCTCTCCTGTGTGAATGCGCTGGTGTACTTTAAGGGCACTACTTTGAGTAAAACTCTTTCCACACTCAGTGCAGTGATATGGTTTCTCTCCTGTGTGAACACGCTGGTGTTGTTTGAGATGACTCTGCTTAATAAAACTCCTCCCACACTCTGAGCAGTGATGAAAGTTCTTCATGTTTATGCTTCGATAAGACTGTAGAAACTTTTTCCTTGGAAAGCAACAGAAACAAAGAAACAAGTCGATTCATTAGCAATACTATTAGCATTATCCATTAGCATTTTTACTACATTAATACCAATAAGTAATAAAAACATTAAATTTACTTCACGTCTAAGTGAGAATCTGAATTCAAAGAACATCAGAATAAAATACTTATAAATACTGCAGATATTAATAATTAAATAACTATAAATAACTTGATATAAATAAAGATATAAGAGATCTGACTTTCTCAACATCAGTCCTGCACCAAGCAAATCTAATCCAGTTCATGACAGGACTAATAATTAGCTCACAAGTGTAAATCTTTGGTGTGCTGGGAGTAAAAAAGGCTTCATAAAACACCACAATTATGAACATAAAGCTATTTTAAACAGTCTGAATATATTAACCTGATAATATTAAATAACATAATAAAATAAAAAGAACAACAAATGCAACATAAATGTAAAAGTAACAAACAAGAAAATCCTTTACCTTCCTGTTAGAATCCTGGCAGCCACTTTAACAAAGCTGGTGTCTCCAGCAGGTCGTTTCTAATGAAGAACGTGCAGAAGATCCTTCTTACCAAGTGACTCAGCTACAGGTCTAGAGTTTAGTCCTTAAATAGAGCTGAGGACAAAGACCCAAGACGAGTTCAAAACTCTGCATTGGTCAATCATCAGCCAATTATTCACACCTTCTTGTGTGAAGTACTAGCTCATTATCTATGGAACGTGTGCAAATGAAGTAGATGGAGCCACAAAGCATGATGGGTGAAGTCAAACTACACCTATTTATCTCAGCAGAGAAGTTATTTACATTTAATCCTAAACACAAACAAGGAATTGAAAGGCTATTCTGTAAAGTGAAATGACATGAACTTAGATAAAGCTTTTATGATAAGAATCTAAGTCATGTAAAATGCTGTATGTATATTTGTGTGAATTAGTTTCTACTGTATATGAGGAACAATAAGAAAACTATAAGAGGAAACACCCACCTATAGATTTATCTGTATTTATGGTGTAGAAATATTTACTGTGCACTTGTGTGTCTGTGAACTGTTTGATTTACTACTGCGGTCAAGCCTCCACTTCAAAATGCTCAGTCAAATCAGCTCCCACATTGTTTGTGAAGATGTGTGTATACTAAACATTACGGTAAAAGCGTCTGGTGGAACTATTTAGGATAGAATTTCAGGGTTTAAAATAAAAGGTTTGGTAATAACTGGACTTTAAATTTAAAGTCAACTAAAATATAATCTAAGCTCATTCCCGTTTTAATTTAGATTGTTATTAAATGGAATAATCTTGATTACATGAATTGTTATTGTGATTAAAAGAAATCTACTTGTTTCCACAGAACAATTCTACTTTATAATGATAGTACATCACCTGTAATTTACACTCAGTTAATATCAAGCCATTCTGATGTATCATTTCTAAATACAGTCTAGAAATGTAACAATATAAAAGACCTTTATTATAAAGTTTAAGTGTACCAAAAAACAGGGTTTAGATGTGCATAAAATTTTTAGCATAGACCATGTGATCTGTACCGTAAAACATGGTGTAAATAGACCTGGGTGTAAATAGCATTTACACCAGGGTGCAAACTGTACACTTTGCTATTTACACCAGGGTGCAGATAGCATCTGCCTAATTTAAAATAGTTCCTCATGTAACCTGAAATTCTATTCATAAATCATTATTTAATAATGAAGATTGGAGAGGAAAAGAACAGAAAAGAGTAGAAGTGAAATTCAGAGCTTTTAGTATTTAAAGTGTTACTATTAAATGTTCTTTTATTAGATCTAAAACGATTATAAAAAATCAATGAAATGACTAATAGTTTAATGATAAAATATTACTAGCTGTAATACCAATGTAAACAAAATACATCATAAAAAAAGTATCAATCGGTATGTAAAATAAAACTATATTATTATTAATAATAAAAGATTCACTAGTAGTACTGATCATCTTGGGTCTTTGTCGTCAGCTCTATTTAAGGACTAAACTCTAGACTTGTAGCTGAGTCACTTGGTAAGAAGGATCTTCTGCACGTTCTTCATTAGAAACGACCTGCTGGAGACACCAGCTTTGTTAAAGTGGCTGCCAGGATTCTAACAGGAAGGTAAAGGGTTTTCTTGTTTGTTTCTTTTACATTTATGTTGCATTTGTTGTTCTTTTTATTTTATGATGTTATTTAATATTATCAGGTTAATATATTCAGACTGTTTAAAATAGCTTTATGTTCATAATTGTGGTGTTTTATGAAGCCTTTTTTACTCCCAGCACACCAAAGATTTACACTTGTGAGCTAATTATTAGTCCTGTCATGAACTGGATTAGATTTGCTTGGTGCAGGACTGATGTTGAGAAAGTCAGATCTCTTATATCTTTATTTATATCAAGTTATTTATAGTTATTTACTTATTAATATCTGCAGTATTTATAAGTATTTTATTCTGATGTTCTTTGAATTCAGATTCTCACTTAGACGTGAAGTGATTTTAATGTTTTTATTACTAGGTGATGAGTTTAATATTATTGTGGTATTAATGTAGTAAAAGTAATTCTAATTAATTGACTTGTTTCTTTGTTTCTGTTGCTTTCCAAGGAAACAGTTTCTACAGTTTTATCAAAGCATAAACATGAAGAACTTTCATCACTGCTCAGAGTGTGGGAAGAGTTTTACTACACAGAGTAATCTCCAACGACACCAGCGCATTCATACAGGAGAAAAGCCATATCACTGCTCAGAGTGTGGAAGCAGTTTTTCTCGCCATAGTACGCTCCAAAGACACCAGCACATTCACACAGGAGAGAAGCCGTATCACTGCTCAGAGTGTGGGAAGGGTTTTTCTTATCAGAATACACTTCAACAACACCAGCACATTCACACAGGAGAGAAGCCATATCACTGCTCAGAGTGTGGGAAGAGTTTTTCTACGCAGAGTAATCTCCAACGACACCAGCGTATTCACACAGGAGAGAAACCATATCACTGCTCAGAGTGTGGAAAGAGTTTTGCCCAACAGGGTAACCTCCAAAAACACCAGCGTATTCACACAGGAGAGAAACCGTATCACTGCTTAGAGTGTGGAAAGAGTTTTCCTGAACATAGTACCCATCAAAAACACCAGCATATTCACACAGGAGAGAAACCGTATAACTGCACTGCATGTGGAAAGAGTTTTAATCAACGGAGTAAATTCCAACAACACCAGCGTGTTCACACAGGAGTGAAGCCATATCACTGTTCAGTGTGTGGAAAGAGTTTTGCTGAACATAGTACCCTTCAAAAACACCAGCGCATTCAAACAGGAGAGAAACCGTATTACTGCCCTGAGTGTGGAAAGAGTTTTACTCAAAGTAGTGCCCTTAAAGTACACCAGCGTATTCACACAGGAGAGAAACCGTATCACTGCTCAGTGTGTGGAAAGAGTTTTGCTCAAGAAAATAATCTCAAACGGCATCAGCGTATTCACATAGAAAAACTACATCACTGTTAAGAGTGTGGGAAGTATTTTATTGCACATTATGTTCTCCAAACAACACCAGCGCATTCACACAGGAGAGAGGTCGTATCACCGTTCACTGTCTGAATAGAACTTTAGTGAAAAGAAGATCCTTTAAGTACACTACACCAGCGCATTCACATAAGAGGATGACCCATATTGCTGCTTATAGTGCAGATGAAGTTGTACTGGAAGCAGCATTTTTAATAGACACCAGTACGGTCACACAGAAGTTACGTTTTTGTGACTGAAGTTGTCTTGAAAAACACCAGCGCATTCAGAGGAGAAAATAAAATGATACTCCACTACTGCATGTACAGAAAAAGCTATGTGTACTTTCTTTTTCTACTAATATACACTAGAACTGTTCTACTTCAATTATCAAATGTACATGATGGTATAAATATTATCATTAATCATCAAATGTAATGTGGTGTAATGTACCAACCTCAGATCTGAATCTGTTTTTGTTCTTTATTCAAGTTTAATCTACTTTAATAAATACAGAACAACTTTTACTTTCAAGTGGAAGAATTTTACCCTGGTCTTTATGGTGTTTGCATAAATTCTTCATATTATGAATGCTAAGTTTTCATAAATGTATAGCCTCTTACTTTAACACTTCTAGGTCTACACTCCAAAATTCTAGTCTTTAGATGATTTCCACTTAGCAAATAATGAACCGTCCTCAACCAGAATGTACATGAGAAGGTGTGAATGGAGGGCTGTGGACTTAACCGTGTTGCATTGTTTTATCATCATGAGTCTTTGTTCTTTGTGTTTATCTATAGACCAAATTAGTGGTAGCTAAACTCCTTTGTTAAAAGAAATACTCATATTTACGTTTAATTATCCCACCATCTTCTAGTGCATAAAACCCAGTTCATATAATTCCTAATACAGACTGCACTGTCATGTTTTGAAATTACATTTAAAAATAAATAAATACTATTGTGGTAGTTCAGGTGTTTTCTTATCATGGAGGTGACCAATTGACCAAGACAAGTTGAGGGGTCGGGAGACAAGTGTTTCTTTATTGATGAATAAATGTATTTGTTAAACTGTAAATTCCATCCGAATTCGATTTCAGCAAATGTGTCCACGGTTGTTAAATAAACTCATGGTCCATGTATTTGTATGTAGGCTTGAGCTGGAGTGACAATAGAAGACAGATGTAAAGGACCGGGTGGGTAATAATTTCAAATAGTTCTTCATGTAACCTGAAATTCTGTTCATAAATCATAACAGAATAAAGACTAAATCATTAATAATGAAGATTGGAGAGGAGAAGAAAACAGGAGAGGAAAGAACAGAAAAGAGAAGAAGTGAAATTCAGAGATTTTAGTATTTAAAGTGTTACTATTAAATGTAATAAGAGCGACCAATACCGCTACTAGGTCCCACTGTCACTCAATCACAGTACTTGGATGGGAGACCGCCTACACAGTTTGTGTAGCAGGGCTGGACACGCCTCACTATTGAAGTGGAAGGTAAACCCACACTTCTGCAAGAATGGAAATAGTAAGTAAGTACAATGTTTTTATAAAGCTATAAAACTACTTCCACTAAACAAAGTACACAGAGCTCACACTTGTCAGAGACAACGTTTGAAGCCCAGGTCAATAGGACCTGCTTGTTAGAGATGGCTCACTTGTTTGTTAGTTTAAGTCCAAAAGTGGGTGTGGCCCGTAGGGGGATCGAACCCGCAACCTTGACGTTATTAGCACCACGCTCTAACCAACTGAGCTAACCGGCCGGTGTGCAAATGACAGGGCATATACCCATATACCCGATTCTACACTGACAGCCCTTCAGTTATGGACCTGCCACACGGAAACGATGGAGAGCTTTACTGTTGTTGAGCAGAACAGATCTTCGTGTGAGATGACTGAGGTTCATGTATTTTTCTTTTAAGAATAAATAAAAGCTAATGCTTTTAACCTCATACTTTCCTAATACTTTTATTCTACACGTGCAGTGCAAGAATTCACTAAATTACACAGCAGTTCTCTTTTCATTTATTTTTGCCATTGACAAATTTGATTGTAAGCATTTATAAAGGTCATGCCACGTTCATTAGGTGAACTGAAGCCAGAATTAAAGATGGCAGAAGAACAGGGTGGTATTCTTACTTTCAGTGATTAAATTACTCATGTTAGAAAGTCCTGATACACAGCACATGCTCACCTGACTCTCTCAGCCATGCTACCTTTAATCTTTGAAGTGGGTGTGGCCCGTACAGGGAATGAACCCGCGACCTTGGCGTTAT
This sequence comes from Trichomycterus rosablanca, assembly GCF_030014385.1. Lineage (NCBI taxonomy): Eukaryota > Metazoa > Chordata > Actinopteri > Siluriformes > Trichomycteridae > Trichomycterus > Trichomycterus rosablanca. The sequence continues at coordinate 24,320,672 of NC_086001.1, read as the reverse complement.
TAGCACCACGCTCTAACCAACTGAGCTAACCGGCCAATTAATCGGTTAACTTCCAACTCATTATAGAACAATCCAAGCCAAATCCACTCCGATTCATTTATTTATTTTACTCTTTGTTTTGATGAACATCAGCTCACAAACTTTGATCGCTCGCTACTTGTTGACATGCATATTTGGATGTGGTATCATTATGGAGTTTGCATGTTCTCTCTGAGACCGTGTGGGTTTTTTCCGGGTGCTCCAGTTTCCTCCCACAGTCCAAAGACATGCAAGTGAGGTGAATTGGAGACATTAAAATGTCCATGACTGTGTTTGATATAACCTTGTGTAATTGCAGTGTTTATTAGCCTGAAGTAAACGTTAGCTAGTCATGTGACCAATGTGTACCGTCCAATACTAACAAACAATAATGCGTGTGTGTCTGTGGCGCAATCGGTTACCGCGTTCGGCCGTTAACCGAAAGGTTGGTGGTTCGAGCCCACCAGGGACGAGTTCCCTTTATTGCACAACCTGCCTGTTGGTCAAACGGATATGAGACACAACAACGTGTAGCTTCACAGAATAGTGGAAATAAGTAACTGAAAACATCCAGTAAACAACAGTCCTACAAGCACAAATATCCACCTGATAAGTCACCGGAGACCGGCTGTACAAAGTGGAAGAACGTTCTTTTGGTTTCAGTAGATGTTAAATGAAGATTTTCACCCAACATGGGGCTCAAACCCACGACCCTGAAATTAAGAGTCTCATGCTCTACCGACCGAGCTAGCCGGGCTTAAGCAGCACGTCAGAACAGACAGCTCATCGGTCAATCAGAGAGATGTAGGTTTAATTCACTAACATCACGACCAGATTAAGAACTAATTCACAGTTTACAAACAAACACAATTCAGAATAAACAACAGAAACAGACACAGACTTGCTGTCACTTTTAAACTACTACCCTGACTTGTTTTGAGTTATGAGATTTGCAGTATGATGTTAGTAAAAATGAATTAAAGTAATAGTACTTTTACTTGAGTACAATATTTTAGTACTCTTTCCACCTGAGTGAAATGTTAATGTTCCCAATACAGAGGGGCCAAAAAGTATTTAGTCAGCCATGGATTGTGCAGGTTCTCCTACTTAGAAAAATGAGAGAAGTCTGTAATTTTCATCATAGGTACACTTCAACTATGAGAGACAAAATGAGAAAAAAAATCCATAAAATCACATTTTTAAAGAATTTATTTGTAAATTATGGTGGAAAATAAGTATTTGGTCACACACAAACAAGCAAGATTTCTGGCTCTCACAGACCTGTAACTTCTTCTTTAAGAAGCTCTTCTGTCCTCCACTCGTTACCTGTATTAATGGCACCTGTTTGACCTCGTTATCTGTATAAAAGACACCTGTCCACAGCCTCAAACAGTCAGACTCCAAACTCAACCATGGCCAAGACCAAAGAGCTGTCGAAGGACACCAGGAAGAAAATTGTAGACCTGCACCAGGCTGGGAAGAGTGAATCTACAATAGGCAAGCAGGTTGGTGTGAATAAATCAACTGTGGGAGCAATTGTAAGAAAATGGAAGACATACAAGACCATTGATAATCTCCCTCGATCTGGGGCCCCACGCAAGATCTCATCCCGTGGGGTCAAAATGATCATGAGAACGATGAGCAAAAATCCCAGAACTACACGGAGGGACCTGATGAATGACCTGTAGAGAGCTGGGACCAAAGTAACAAAGGCTACCGTCAGTAACACACTACGCCGAGAGGGACTCAAATCCTGCAGTGCCAGGCGTGTCCCCCTGCTTAAGCCAGTACATGTCCAGGCCCGTCTAAAGTTTGCCAGAGAGCATATGGATAACCCAGAAGAGGATTGGGAGAATATCATGTGGTCAGATGAAACCAAAATGGAACTTTTTGGTAAAAACTCAACTCGTCGTGTTTGGAGGAAGAAGAAGAACCCAAGAACACCATACCTACTGGGAAGCATGGGGGTGGAAACATCATGCTTTGGGGCTGTTTTTCTACAAAGGGGACAGGACGACTGATCCGTGTTAAGGGAAGAATGAACGGGGCCGTGTATCGTGAGATTTTAAGCCAAAACCTCCTTCCATCAGTGAGAGCATTGAAGATGGAACGTGGCTGGGTCTTCCAGCATGACAATGATCCCAAACACACCGCTCGGGCAACGAAGGATTGTCTCCGTAAAAAGCATTTCAAGGTCCTGGAGTGGCCTAGCCAGTCTCCAGACCTCAACCCCATAGAAAATTTGTGGAGTCCGTGTTGCCCAGCGACAGCCCCAAAACATCACTGCTCTAGAAGAGATCTGCATGGAGGAATGGGCCAAAATACCAGCTACATTGTGTGCAAACCTGGTGAAGACTTACAGGAAACGTTTGACCTCTGTCATTGCCAACAAAGGTTATGTTACAAAGTATTGAGTTGAACTTTTGTTATTGACCAAATATATATTTTCCACCATCATTTACAAATAAATTCTTTAAAAATCCTACAATGTGATTTCCTGGATTTTTTTTTCTCATTTTGTCTCTCATAGTTGAAGTGTACCTATGATGAAAATTACAGACCTCTCTCATCTTTCTAAGTAGGAGAACTTGCACAATCAGTGGCTGACTAAATACTTTTTGGCCCCACTACATGCACATAATACACACCCTATACACACACATTATACACACACACATTATACACACACTTTATACACACACTTAATACACACATGTAATACACACACTTAATACACACATGTAATACACACACATAATACAAACACACCTTTTACACACACATAATACACACACATGTTATACACACACATCAGTACACAATACACACATCATACACACACCTTATACACACATGTAATACACACACACACATCAGTACACAATCACACATCATACACATGTATGAGATGTCAATACCAGGGTGTGTCAAGTACCAGGGTGTGTCATGGTATGGGGGTGTGTCAGTACCAGTACCAGGGTGTGTCATGGTATGGGAGTGTGTCAGTACCAGGGTGTGTCATGGTATGGGAGTGTGTCAGTACCAGAGTCTGTCATGGTATGGGAGTATGTCAGTACCAGGGTCTGTCATGGTATGGGGTGTGTCAGTACCAGGGTGTGTCATGGTATGGGGTGTGTCAGTACCAGGGTGTGTCATGGTATGGGGGTGTGTCAGTACCAGGGTGTGTCATGTTATGGGGGTGTGTCATGTTATGGGGGGGTGTCAGTATCAGTACCAGGATGTGTCATGGTATGGGGGTGTGTCAGTACCAGGGTCTGTCATGGTATGGGGTGTGTCAGTACCAGGGTGTGTCATGGTATGGGGGTGTGTCAGTACCAGGGTGTGTCATGTTATGGGGGTGTGTCATGTTATGAGGGGGTGTCAGTATCAGTACCAGGATGTGTCATGGTATGGGGGTGTGTCAGTACCAGTACCAGGGTGTGTCATGGTATGGGGGTGTGTCAGTACCAGTACCAGGATGTGTCATGGTATGGGGGTGTGTCAGTACCAGTACCAGGATGTGTCATGGTATGGGGGTGTGTCAGTACCAGGGTGTGTCATGGTATGGGGGTGTGTCAGTACCAGGGTGTGTCATGGTATGGAGTGTGTCAGTACCAGTACCAGGGTGTGTCATGGTATGGGGTGTGTCAGTACCAGTACCAGGGTGTGTCATGGTATGGGGGTGTGTCAGTACCAGGATGTGTCATGGTATGGGGATGTGTCAGTACCAGGGTGTGTCATGGTATGGGGGTGTGTCAGTACCAGGGTGTGTCATGGTATGGGGGTGTGTCAGTACCAGGGTGTGTCATGGTATGGAAGTGTGCCAGTGCCAGGATGTGTCATGGTATGGGGGTGTGTCAGTACCGGGGTGTGTCATGGTATGGGGGTGTCTCAGTACCAGTACCAGGGTGTGTCATGGTATGGGGGTGTGTCAGTACCAGTACCAGGGTGTGTCATGGTATGGGGGTGTGTCAGTACCAGGGTGTGTCATGGTATGGGGTGTGTCAGTACCAGTACCAGGGTGTGTCATGGTATGGGGGTGTGTCAGTACCAGAGTGTTTCACACACACTTATACCTAGGGTACCCTGTTACCCCCAGGACATGGGGAGAACATGCAAATTTCACCCGGTAATCGAACCCAGGACCCTCCAGAAGCCATCCGACAGTGGAAATCAAGTCAGTATATGTGAGTGAGTACACCCCTCACATTTCTGCAAATATTTCATTATATCTTTTCATGGGACAACACTATAGACATGAAACTTGGATATAACTTAGAGTAGTCAGTGTACAGCTTGTATAGCAGTGTAGATTTACTGTCTTCTGAAAATAACTCAACACACAGCCATTAATGTCTAAATAGCTGGCAACATAAGTGAGTACACCCCACAGTGAACATGTCCAAATTGTGCCCAAATGTGTCGTTGTCCCTCCCTGGTGTCATGTGTCAAGGTCCCAGGTGTAAATGGGGAGCAGGGCTGTTAAATTTGGTGTTTTGGGTACAATTCTCTCATACTGGCCACTGGATATTCAACATGGCACCTCATGGCAAAGAACTCTCTGAGGATGTGAGAAATAGAATTGTTGCTCTCCACAAAGATGGCCTGGGCTATAAGAAGATTGCTAACACCCTGAAACTGAGCTACAGCATGGTGGCCACGGTCATACAGCGGTTTTCCAGGACAGGTTCCACTCGGAACAGGCTTCGCCAGGGTCGACCAAAGAAGTTGAGTCCACGTGTTCGGCGTCATATCCAGAGGTTGGCTTTAAAAAATAGACACATGAGTGCTGCCAGCATTGCTGCAGAGGTTGAAGACGTGGGAGGTCAGCCTGTCAGTGCTCAGACCATACGCCGCACACTGCATCAACTCAGTCTGCATGGTCGTCATCCCAGAAGGAAGGTGACACACAAGAAAGCCAGCAAACAGTTTGCTGAAGACAAGCAGTCCAAGAACATGGATTACTGGAATGTCCTGTGGTCTGACGAGACCAAGATGAACTTGTTTGGCTCAGATGGTGTCCAGCATGTGTGGCGGCGCCCTGGTGAGAAGTACCAAGACAACTGTATCTTGCCTACAGTCAAGCATGGTGGTGGTAGCATCATGGTCTTGGGCTGCATGAGTGTTGCTGGCACTGGGGAGCTGCAGTTCGTTGAGGGAAACATGAATTCCAACATGTACTGTGACATTCTGAAACAGAGCATGATCCCCTCCCTTCGAAAACTGGGCCGTGTGGTGGAAAAAAACCCTTTAATAAATACCTTGAAGACTGGATTATAAGTAGAAAAAGAGGTTTATTCTTATCTGCAGATAAGGATCACACTGGCAAGCCCTTCACATAGAAAACCTCAGCAGTGCGATCCTGAACAAAGGAACAGTCTTTCTTATATACATGATGACAATGCCCTCATGGCTGTGTGGGAAAGTTCACACATTAACAAATATTTCTTAGGTGGGGAGTAGGAACTGTTTGAACCCAGCGGAAACAGGATTCGTAAGTCTCTTTATTGCAGGCGACAGTCTCTTGTTGTGTATAACAACTGGCGAGAGACAGGATCTGGACGTAATCACAGGATCTGGGAATCGTTGCAAACCATGCACCTTTTGTTGTGTATAAATTAACATTTCTTTGTTCTTTCACATTCCCTCCTCTTTGTCATTTTATGGCAACCAAATTAACTCAACAAAGTTAGCATAACTAAAAAGTATAAAAGCATATAAAACAAAATATTAAGGTAACAAAATAAAAGGAAAAAGAGAAAGAGAAAAAAATGACATAGAATACATCCACAATAACACTCCATTCGGGTTTAAGTAATTCCTTCATTAATATGCCATGTAACATCACAAACAATCCACGTCCATATAAAACATATCATCATGTGTTTCTGGTTTGCAGTCCTGATTTCTGTCCAGATGTTGTTGATGTAGTCGTGCATATGCTGGAGCAGCAAGATTTTGCATGGATCTAGAAATTAAGGACCAGGTGGCTCTGCCTGTCACTTTCACAGCCGTGTAGGTTGTCAGTTGTACTTGAAATGGTCCAGTCCACCTCTGTTTTTTCCATTTCGTCCTTCTGAAGTCTTTGATCACTATCCAATTTCCTGGTTTCAAGTCATGCAGTGGCCCCATCGCTGGTGTTGGAAGGGCTTCTTTTACCTGCCTATGGATTATTTTCAGAGCAGAGGACAGGTTTACACAATAATCAAGGATTTCATCATCACATTGGTTTGCGTCTGATGATGTGGGTTTACTTGGTCCAATTCCTGTATTTGGAGGTCTCCTGAACAGAATCTCACATTGACTTAATCCATGTACCATTATCACTGGAGATTTTACCTGGAATTCCCCATCGAGGGATGGTTTCTTTAATCAGTGCCTTTGCTACAGCCTTTGAATCTTGTTGGGCTGTTGGAAATGCTTCAATCCATTTGGAGAACATGTCCACCATTACCAACCAGTAAATACAACATTTTTGGGCATAAAAAATAAATGCTCTAGTGAACCAATGTTTTATAAGGAGTGCACCAATCACCCCTTTTTACACATGGTGCTTCCCATGGGTTAATTCTGAACAAATATTTTGGGAGATGCTGTTTACCATCAGCGCTAGACCACACACCACCAGAGACAACGCCACCTGCTTTTTTTCGCCTCTCCGCTCCTCATCAGAATTAGTCCGTTACTGGATTTTAGGAACCTGAAAAATAGTTTGGTGTTCAACAGACAAAACATCCTTATATGGTATTTTAGCAGCAGCTTTCACTTTGTCTCTACCCTGTAAAACAAAAATCAAACATGTTAGTATAAGCTCCACACTTATCAACAGCAAGCTGTTTTGGAAATAGATAGCATCATGCAACTGTGAAGCCAAAGAGTTGTGGGCAGTGTGGTTATCAGAACCAATAATAAAAAAAACATGGTTAAGGTTTTGCCTTCCACAAAATTTACAAACTTCAATTAGAATGATATAATATTAAAGAACCACATCATGACTGTAACATCATGATGAACAATGTCCACTATAATGCCCACTTGTCTCTTCCCAGTTTCAGGGTTGCGAGAAGCTGATACAGCAACAATCAATTCCAGTTTAGGATTAAGGGGTGAGGTTTCCAGCAGATCTGGTCTGGGGGAGGAAATCTTATTAGTTATAAAGACAGTCATGTGGTTCGTCAACCTCTTCTGCGTACAACCTAGTAGCTGGATTCAAGACAGTGTACCAATTTATGGTAATGTTAATCATTCCAAGAAAAACATTCATTGTAACAATTGAAAATAAAATAAAAAATAAAAATAGTCCAGAGGTCTCCGTCTGTCACCGTACTTCTGTAGCAAAACTGAAACCATACAGTCATGTTTTTCGTCCACAGTCTGGGTAAAGGTCTAGATGGGTCAGACAGTCCAAGTGTAGGTGTAGTGTGCAAGCATAATTTTAAATCAACAAAAGCTTGCACAGTCCATCTTCTGTCCACTTGACTTACTGTGTGCAGTGAGGCCTTGTCCATGAGCAATTTATCTCAGTGGTGCCTCCAACATCTAATAATTAGGGGATAAAGGTTCTATGGTATGACATGCCCAAAAATATAGCGCTTGCTTGTTAGTAACATGTTTAGGAATATGCATGTTTAGGAATATGCATGTTTAGGAATCTTCGTAATGGCAGCAATGTGATCAGGTAAAATAGTCTTGTCTGATGCTGAAATATCATGCCAATATCCCATGACCATTACCTGTTTTTTTTTTACTAATTCTAATTTGGACAAACTAGCTTTGTGACCCTCTTTAACGAGGTGCTGCAGCTGTACCACTGTGTCATCCTAGCACTGTTATTTATTCATTTATTTATTATGACTTTCTTAAATCATAAGATTATCAGCATACTGCAGTAAGGCTTTCCCTGGTGTAAAATTTAATGAGCTCAAAGTATTCTTCAACACTTAATTGTAGATGGATGGAGATTCACCAAAACCCTGGCCTAGCCTGGAGGATACTTACTATCCTGTGGTACTTGACTCAAAATTGTGTATAGCTCTAGGTACCACTGCTATATTCATTGCCTAAAGGTTTTGGACAAATCTCCAGTCATCTGGTTGTGGCGGATGTCTCGCCTTTTCCACCAAAAACTAAAACTAAATCAAACTAAAAAAAATAGGGGTCCAGACCGATGAATTGAGACAAGGCACAATGACACTTGTCTATAAAAGAAACTTAAACCTTGGTGTTATCCCTTTGAATGCTTTAGTCTTTAATAAGTACTGTATTTGAAAAGAACAATAATCAGGCTAATTCAGAGGTTTAATTCTCACAGACTCTGCCCCCTATATCAATTCAACAACATTTTTCCCTTAGCCCACAAATGGCTTGGCACCTCTGCCAACCTTGGTTGTAGGTGTGTATACAACAGACCTAGTGAGGCGGTGCAAGTGAGAATCCCCACAGTCCTTAACTTAAATTGTTCTAATCGCATGCACAGTAATTAAAAGCCTTAAATCCCAACTCTTGTTGGATTTTTACCAACTCTGATTAATAAATTAAACAAATGTAGGATCAGTGGTTAATTCCCACTTGTTTGACTTGTTGGCCCTACAAAACTTACGGCCCAATTCTTGCCATTTGCTATGCCCAGACCTTGCTAATTAAACATGAAACCTAGTACATTAAACAAATGACCAGGACAGAGCAAGAAAACATTGGATAAGCTACATTAGTTTTAGATCAATAGATATTTTCTAGAAAGAGAAAAAAAAAAATTCTGTTAAAACAGAATTCTTTTTTTTTTTTTTTTACTATATTGCCTCGAAATCTACATATGATCCATATGAACGTGCTTTAAAATGTAGCTCATCTGGTGATATGAAAACTACTTCCTCACTCCTGACTTGTTTCTTAGCCAAACCTACAAGATATGTAGTGACCTTGGTTACTGCATCAGGGCTGATTCTCCATTTATCACATGAGAAATCAGACACAGATGCAGTAAGTGTCATACTCTCAATGTTATACATTCAAGTGGCTATAAGCAATGTTCTATATTTGGGTCTATAAGTGAGAAAAACAAAAAAACAAAAAAAAAAAACACTGAAATATGAAATACACTAAGATAGTTCTAGGTGGTGTGTGTGTAGAACTATACTCATCTGCTCAGTCAGACGGCTGCTTCCCCAGACTCCACCCTCCAGTCTGCCTTGGACCTTCAGCTGGTTGGTCTCTTCATCACCGCTGGAACAGTTCTTGGCTGTGTGTCCCTTCTTCTCACAGTTATAGCATGTGACTGATATTATTTGGGCAGTTCTTTGAAAACTGTCCAGTCTTCCCACGTTGTAACACACTGTATCCAGACAGACAGTGGATCCACTGTCAGTATGTCCACCATGACCCCATCCTAATCCATGGTAATGCCCACTGGCTGCATGCAGGTCTCTGCTTTTCCTCTCTTCTCTCTTCTTCTTCTTTTTATTCATTTTTTTTAACACAGTCTTTTTAGCATAGACTGTATGTGCAAAATCCCAGGTAATGCAAGTGTTTTTACCGTGTTTCAAATCTCAGGTCTCAGTTCATTTTAGATGTGTATATCAGCAAGATTGCAACTGTCTCTTGGTGTCAAGCTTGGGTGGAGTTATTGTCGATGTCTGGTGGCTTTGTCTGTTGACACCTCTTGTGTGAGCACATGAGGCCTTTGGTTGCTGTGGCCAGTAGTGGAGGTGTTGGAAGATCTGGGAGTCTTTGTGCACTGGAAGTGTCTGCCTCTCCTTTGTCTTTTGCTGCTCCTCCTTCTTTGATGTGGTTGTCTGAATCCATGTCTTGTACTTCCTGTTGCTGGTGATGTTGTTGAGCAGAACGTCTCGTTGTATGCGTGTTGGGGTGGAGTCCAGGTCAGCGTTGGCCTGCATTTTAACAAACTGAGAGACAGATTAATTTTGCCCTGCCTGCACTACCTTCTTTTTCTTTCCCTACCTGCAAATTCTCTTTCCCTACCTGCAAATTCTCTTTCTCTACCTGCAAATTCTCTTTCTCTACCTGCAAATTCTCTTTCCCTACCTGCAAATTGTCTTTTCCTAAAATGCTTTCTAATTCAGCATTTTTTCTTTACATACAATTGTCACTTTACCATTTCTAACTTTCACTGAAACTTCCCTTGTTCCATCCAATAACTTATTTATCTTACACCGTCTGATCAGTGTTTAACATGCATTAATCATATATTAGGGTAATCATAAGTGTTATCACATAGAATGTTTTTGCTCATGTTCAGGCCCATATTTTAGCGGAAAAGTGTCAAATTTCAACAAGAAAAATTTATAATTATTTAGTTTTTACATACCTACTTACATACGTACTACAGCTTTGTAGTAGCAGCTCAGAAGTTTTAATGATATCCAAACAAATGATAATATACCACTAGAAATAATATACGAAATAATATATCCAAGAATGGCAAATGGCAAGTCATAAAAGTTACAAAACACATACAACTACAAAATACACGTAACAAGACACACATACAACATTTAAATCCTCAAATCTACTAAGAATCCAGTCTTTTAGTTTGTGCAAGTGCTGTCTATACGCCCTGAGCTAATGCGTGCCATGCAGCCACAACACGTCACGAATACTACTTGCCAACCCGTTCACAAGTTGCAGGTCCCAGACCATGCATTCAATTAAACACCCAGTGTTTAACTTATTTGCCGTTGCCCCGCTAAGTTACATTCGTCAATGTAAATCCAAGTTTTATTGAAAAACTTTGGTCAAAAATCCCATTTAGTCGAGAGACGGGAAGTCTCGACCCCAAAAACCCAGTTTTCGGTCAGCTTCTAGGGGACAACGTATACACACAGTTCCACAAAACTAATTAAATCACTATTCCATTACAGAATTACTACTAAAACAAAGAAGGGTTCTTTCTTACCTGTATGAGTACGGACAGTAGCGCAGGGCAGACCACTGACGATCAGACAATGCTTTCTTTCATCTCCAAAAAATGAGGTAAAGGATGAAGATACATTTTAAATCTCCACGAGCGTCCTCAAGCTTGTCTGTCCGTCAGGCCAAACCCAAACGAACTGGTCATCTGGGGTGCCAAATTGTGGTGGAAAAAACCCTTTTAATAAATACCTTGAAGACTGGATTATAAGTAGAAAAAGAGGTTTATTCTTGTCTGCAGAGAAGGATCACACTGACAAGCCTCTCATAGTAAACTGGGCAGTGTGATCCGGAACATAGATACAATTTCTCTTATATACATGGTGACAATGCCCTTATGGCTGTGTGGGAAAGTTCACACATTTAACAGATGTTTCTTAGGTGGGGAGTAGGACAGTCTTTTGTTATGTATGGCAACTGTTAAAAGATAGGATCTGGACGTCATCACAGGATCTGGGAGTAGGAGCAAACCATGCACCTTTTGTTATGTGTATTAATTAACATTTTCTTTTAATTTTCTTTTAATTAACAATTACAAAAAAAATAGTAATAATAATAATGTCACAAATCTGTACCCAAGCAACAAGCTGTAATTTATTTCTAGCACCACTAGATGACGACGATGTCTGTACAACATTTTGAACTTCACTTTAAAAGTCAGTTTAATGTGTTTTACTGTAGTAAGAACTGAAGTATCAGCTGATCTTTAACCAAAACCAAACCATCAGGAATTTGTTGTTAGGAGCTGGAAAAGGGGGAGCAGTCTATGTCATCTAAGGCATTTATTTATTTATTCTGGATTTATTACAACATCACACCGGCAAGAAAAGTTGTTTTGTAAGGTGTTGCAGCAATGACGACTTTTCTGGTACATAAGAAAGAACAGATAAATATTACAAAATATTTCAACAAAAATCATGAAATAACTCAAAGGTAAATCAAAGTTCTCCTTGTACTGCATTTATTATTAGCTAAACTAAAAAAGCCAAATTAAAATCTTTACTGTTTAACTGACTTTTAAAGTGGAGTTTATAATCATGTGGAGTTCATCATCCCCATCTAGTGATGCTAGAAATACATTACATCTTGTTGAATAGGTACAGATTTGTGACTTTATTATTATTAATAAATATTTTTTATTCGTTTTAATTAGGGATGCATCGATACCATTTTTTCCCAACCGAGTACGAGTACAAGTACATGTATTTTTGTACTCGCCGATACCGATACCTATTTAGAATGATGCAATCTGGAGCATTATGGAATAGTGTAGTTTTTAGTGTAAAATAGTGCAGTGGAACAGTTGCTTGGGTTGCCATCACTAATTGTAAAAAAAAAAACACCGCACAGACATTGAGAAAGCTTCTGACAAGCTAACGTAAACGTTCATTAATAAACGCACGTAATTAACGTTGTGCACATAATACATGCAATGCGATTCTGCTGATTGAAATATTTACTTTAAAAGTATAATACAGTCCGATCCCATCTGAGCCGATTCTATCAGCACATACATTCGTGGTTCACCTCGGTAAATCGTAAACGACTCTGAGTCGGCTCCCGCTCTGTGGTAATAACCAGTATAATTAAGCCTGAGCTTTATAATGTAAGCGAGTCACACAGAATGTTCTGTAGTATTTGGTGTTTATTTACAACCGCATCATTCATTATAACAGTAAACACGGAGAGATGACTGAGAAAAGAAACTTACGCTGCGCTTAAAATGAGTCGACTCCTGAATCACTTGTATCAACACTGTAAACAGAGTATTGAACACAAACACGTCCTATAACAAGGTATCGGATGTTTAGTATCGGAGCGTCGTTTGCGAGTACGAGTACGAGTTAATGAGCGCGGTATCGGGCTAATACCCGATACTAGTATCGGTACTCATGCATCTCTAGTTTTAATAGTATTTGCATTATTTTATTTGCATTTTCCATACTGTCCCAACTTTTTCTGATTTGGGGCTGTAATAGACTTGGGAAGAAAGAAGTTTAAGGTGAGAATGATCACATTTACCATTTTGTAATGTACACAAATTTTCTCTTTTATGTTTTTAAATATTCAGTTTGTCTTTTATTTAATTTAGTTTTAATATCTGAATCCATTTAGATGATAAATATTTAAGAAAAGAAGAAATCAGGAGAGGGGGTAAATACTTTTTCACAGCACTGTATTTATTGTGTTTTATATATATTTTTTAATGACTTGAAATGTTTCCTTATTAAAAAGAAAATCTTCATAAATGTATCACTGACTCACAGATTCTAAAATCACTCAAACAGTTTAATGTTACACTTTCATGTAAATTTTACATTTAATTTGTTAAATCTGACAGTTTCACTGATCCATAATAAACATCAAACCCCGGGTAGAGGAGCTGAGTGAACGTGGTCTGAACCCTGTGCAGGAGCTTCATTGTATCAGAGACGCTGTAGAAGGACAGAGTTCCTGCTTCATAATCCACATACACTCCTATTCTAGAGGAACTCGGCATTATGGGAATTTTAGTCATTTTGTTATTGTGCCTAAATGAAAAACTGGATGGAGAACAGAACAAACTCCAGGACTGATTATTATGTCCAAACCCACACTCACCACCACGTCCCTTCCTGCTGATGCTTTTATATGACACTGCTATAAAAACCCAATAATTCCCACTCCACTCAACCTCCCAGTAACAGCGTCCACTCACACTCTCTCTACACAGAACCTGAGAGTAACCATCAAATCTATCTGGATGATCAGGATACGACTGTGATGTTATACTCCAGGTCACCACTTTGTTCTCCTCAGACAGACGGAGGTGTTTATGTGCTGTGTTTGGATCCAGTGTGAACCGACAAACATCTGGAGGGGAAACACAAAATAAACCAATTAACATAGAAGAAAGAGAGAGAGAGTGTGTGTACAGTGTGTGTGTGTGTGTGTGTGTGTGCAGTGTGTGTGTACAGTGTGTGTGTGCGTGTACAGTGTGTGTGTAGAGTGTGTGTCTGTGTGTACAGTGTGTGTGTACAGTGTGTGTGCGTGTACAGAGTGTGTGTGCGTGTACAGTGTGTGTGTGCATGTACAGTGTGTGTGTAGAGTGTGTGTCTGTGTGTACAGTGTGTGTGTGTACAGTGTGTGTGTGCCTGTACAGAGTGTGTGTGCATGTACAGTGTGTGTGTGCATGTACAGTGTGTGTAGAGTGTGTGTCTGTGTGTACAGTGTGTGTGTACAGTGTGTGTAGTGTGTGTGTGTACAGTGTGTGTAGTGTGTGTAAATATACGTAGCAACACCCAATCCAAACACACACAAACCCTCCACGTACACAAAGACACTACACAAACATTACACAATCACACACACATATTACACAAACACTCACATTACACAAACACACAGACACTACACATACACGCAAATACTACACAAACACACATTACAAAAACATTACAAAAACGCATACAAACCCTACACAATCAAACCCTACACATACACACAAACCCTACACAAACACACACAGACACTACACATATACACAAATATTACACAAACACACACATTACACAAACAGACACTATCACATGTACTCACACATTACAAACACTACACAATTACACAAACACACACATACATTACACAAACCCTACACAAACACACAAAAATTACACAAAAATTACACAAAAATTACACACATACATTGCACAAACACTACACAATCACATACAAACTACTTGCATACACAAAAACAATACACAAACACTACACAAAAAACACAATCACATATACTCACATGTTCACACACACACATTACACAAACACAACAAAAATGCATACAAACCCTACAATCACACACTGCACATAGAAACCCTTTTTTGACTTCCGGTTGAGAGTTACGCTGTGCGCGATATTTGCTGCCGCTTCTTGCCGGACTTTCTGGGCTTTTTTTTGGCTTTTTTTGGACTTACTCTTCTCTTTTTGAACTTTGTAATTAAGCCGGTTTTTCTACTGGTCTTTGGATTTCCAACCTGTCTGCTTACTTACGGCTGCCGTTTGCTTGGCTGCGAGCCTGCTTACATGAACAACTCATAAGCGCAACAAGGTGAGAATGTCTCTTCATTCAGTTTTGCTGTTTGCTATAAACTTTCAACAGTTACGAGTGTTTCTGATTGACTGTTTGGACGGTGTTCGGTTCTGTTTGGCTAACGTAGTTTTCATGCAATTTTTGGCATCACGGTGTTCTAAGGCGGCTATGCGGTTTATTGGAGTGCTACTTTTTGCTGCCTACATTTTTGGATCTCTGGAATTTGTTTCTGCGTCTGATGGGTTATTTAGCACTCATGGCGCTAACCCGAGATATAGCTACTCTACTACGGATCTCCGATGTTTACATTCGTTCTACCGGCTTGATGCCTCTGTTTACAACTTATGCCGCTCTATTGGTATTGCTAGGAGACCTCACTATATACATCGCAGCCGTAAACACAGATCTCCTCCACCACCTCCTGTGTCTAGTGTTAGTTTTCCAGTCACGCGAATTACTGATCGTGGGTTTAGGAGTCGCTCTGGAAGGTCGTATCGTGGAGTGGATCACACTGTGCTACGAGAGATTCCTCGTGCTACCACTCTACATCAGTCCCATATACCCACGTCTCATCGTCCGTGGAATCTAGCTTTGCTGAACTGCAGATCACTTACTGACAAAGCTACACTTCTCAATGACCTCATTGGACAATATCATCTGGACCTATTTTTTCTAACTGAAACTTGGCAAGTGCCTGGTGAGTTTTTTCACCTAAATGCTGCTGTTTCTCCGGATTTTAAATACCTAGCCTCGCCTAGGAAAACTGGCAGGGGTGGGGGTCTTGCAGTATTTTTCAAAGAGGGAATAGAACTGTGTATGTGTAATCTACAGGAGAACTCCTCCTTTGAACTTATGGTGCTCAAGGCTCTTGGACGTAACCCAACTATCTTCATGCTCATTTACCGTCCTCCCAAGAGTTCAATCCCTGCTTTCCTGTTGGAATTTGGGGAGGTTTTGGCCTCCGTCAGTCCTCTTTCTTCCTCACTTATTGTTCTTGGTGATTTTAATATTCACCTTGATTCTGGATCCTCTTCTGCTGCTGAATTCCTATCTCTTCTGAGTTGTTTTGATCTCACACAGCATGTGGATTTTCCAACTCACAAGAAAGGTCACATTTTGGACATAATTTGTTCGACGAGTGGGATCATCAATTAATTTAACTCTAATTAACTCTATGCACTCTGTTAATGAGGCTGTTTTATTTTATAATCAGACCCTTGCTGCTTGTCTTGACACCTTGGCACCGGTTAAAACCAGATCTGTGCCCTCTACCCACAGGGCTCCCTGGTATACTCCCACACTCCGTGTTCTAAAAACTGCTGGTAGACGTTTCGAGCGTCTATATAAGAAATCTGGGTTGCAAGTTCACCTTTTGGCTTCTACTGATCACCAGTCTAAATACAAGGTTGCTCTAAATAGTGCTCGCTCTGCTTATTATGCAGATGTACTTCTAAAAGCTGGTCAGAAACCCAAACTTCTTTTCTCAGTTGTAAATAAGCTCCTGCGCCCCCCGCCGTCTGATTCTCTGGCCACTTCAACTGATTTATGTAATGCATTGCTGAGTTTTTTCGATGACAAGGTGTCAACCATCTATCAGGAATTGCTAAATTCCCCTGCTGCCCATCCTGAATTCCTCTCATCTTTTTCCCCAGCATTTTCATTCTCTACCTTTTCTCTAATTGACTCAGCTAACATTGTTAAAATTATTACAAATTCCAAGTCTTCATCTTCATATCTTGACCCTGCTCCCACCTATCTTCTCCAGCGCTGTGTTTCTGATTTGTCTGAACCTATCTCACACCTAGTCAATCTCTCACTTTCCTCTGGCTGTGTTCCGGCTACATTAAAAACTGCTGCAGTAAGCCCAATCATCAAAAAACCGGCCCTTGATAGATCCGTTCTGAGTAACTTCAGGCCGATTTCTAATCTTCCCTTTATTTCCAAAGTTCTAGAAAAAGTCGTTGCCTCCCAGCTTCTTGACTATCTAAACTCTAACGAACTTTTTGAAAGATTCCAGTCTGGTTTTTGTTCCAACCATAGTACTGAGACTGCTCTTTTGTGTGTTCTGAATGACCTTCTTCTCTCTGCCGACACTGGTTCTGCTTCAATTCTACTACTTCTGGACCTTACTGCTGCCTTTGATACGGTTAACCATAACCGTCTCTTAACCAGGCACTCTGAGATTGGTCTCTCAGGGACTGTATTGTGCTGGTTTAAATCTTATCTTACTGATAGGCAACACTTCATCTGTATTGGAAGTCATGTATCGGACACGGTCTCTACCACACAAGGTGTACCTCAGGGTTCCGTCCTTGGACCGCTCCTATTTATCATTTACATTCTCCCTCTTGGCAATATTTTTCGACACTACGGTTTGAACTTTCATTGTTACGCTGATGATACTCAGGTTTATCTCAGCTTTAAACCCTCTGATAATTTTCCTCCCACTCCCCTAACTAGGTGTCTCACTGAGCTGAACTCATGGCTTAGAGCAAATTTGCTGTTACTAAATGCACACAAAACAGAGTTTCTGGTGACTGGCAAAAAATCAGTTTTTTCCTCTCTCACTGATTTGGTCCTTCCCATAAATGATATCAATGTCAAACCTGCTGTTACAGTACGCAATCTTGGTGTCATATTTGACTCTCCTCTGTCCTTTGAACCACACTAGTGCTGGACAATAATTCGATATCGATATATATCGCGATAGAAAATGTTTCAATAACGGTGATATGATTTTTAAACAAATCCGATCGATATGCATACGTCAGTGCGTGATGACGTACGCCACAGGCATGACGCCAGTTAAAAAAGAAGCAGTAGAAATAGTTGATAAGAGAGGAAAGACTAGACTCTTTTTTTCTGTATTCTTTAAGCACAACACCTGATATAGCAAATTCTGCAGCAACTCTTAAGCACTTTTTATATTCTTTATCCTGGTTGAGCACTTTTGTTCGAAAATGTTTACATACAAATAATAATCAGTCCATGTTGTGGATTAAAGTTAGTTAAGACCAGAGGTGGAAAGTAAGGAATTACATTTACTCGTGTTACTGTAATTGAGTGTACTTTTTTGTTTTTTTGTGTACTTATACTTTTTAAAGTAGATTTTACAGCCTGTAATTTTACTTTTACTTGAGTATGTTTTGTATTAAGAATTGTAATTCGCTACATTGTAAATAAGATCCGTTACTGAGTAAAATAATAAACGCTAAAGAAATCGTGTCTGGGAAACTTCTGCAGTGAATTCTGCGACGGGGAGTCGGATCTTTTGTTTCGGTTCCTTTTAAAGAGCCGTATATATACATAAAGCGCGAAACGATTCCTTTATTTCAGTATAAAGGGCCGTTCAATAGATTCAAATAATTCTACGACACATCACTAGTGGTTATACAGTTTTAAAAAGTTTTATGGGACTAAAATGACACATTACACACCCCTAAATGTTTTAAATGTTGTATTAACATGTTTCTTCTATTATATTTGAATTAAAAACAACTATTGTGAAATTTATATCCACTTGTCCTGTTTGCATTACACAGAAGAGACCCCCCCCCCCCCCTGCTGTTAATAAAGTAACTAAGTTTAGTAAGTAAGTTTACTCTGAGTACATTTTAAATGAGTTACCTTTTACTTAAGTAGATTTTTAGACTAGTAACTTTACTCATACTTAAGTAAAAATTCATTAAAGTAATAGTACTTTTACTTGAGTACAATATTTTAGTACTCTTTCCACCTCTGGTTAAGACATATGTTAATATATTATATTATATATTGTCAAAGCTTATGTTTATTTGAGAATGATGTCGTGTTTTTGTCTGTATACAAATGCTGAATACAAGTAAAAGGTGAAAGCTAATTTACTTGTACCATTATTATTATTATTATTTCTAAAATATTATGTAGTTGTAAAGGGTGAAATTTCATAGACTTTGCAAATAAAATTTTCAGAGGTTCGCAGGTACAGCCTTCCAATGTTGGTGTTCCTGGCAGTTTTTCTGACATTTGTATTATTCACATCGTATCGGAATTATATCGTATCGACCGAAATTAGGAGTTATATCGTGATATACATTTTAGCCATATCGTCCAGCCCTAAACCACACATAAAATCGCTATCCAGGTCAGCTTTCTACCATTTACGTAATATTGCGCGTATCCGCCCTTTACTGTCCTCTAGAGCAGCGGAGACTCTGGTTCATGCTTTTGTGACCTCTCGGCTGGACTATTGTAACTCTCTGCTTTACGGGCTTCCTTCCAGGTCACTTCGCCCCCTGCAAATTGTTCAAAACTCTGCTGCTCGGATCCTCACTCAAACCAAAAAATATGATCACATCACTCCTGTCCTTGAGCAGCTCCACTGGCTGCCCATTAATAAGCGTATTCAATACAAAATATTGCTTCTCACTTTTAAGGCACTGCATGGGTCAGGTCCGGCTTACTTGAGGGACCTTCTCAGGTACCACACTCCATCTAGGAATTTAAGGTCATCGGATGCTGGTCACTTGGTTGTTCCTGGCACAGGCTCAGTACCATGGGCGGTCGTTCCTTTAGTGTTGCTGCCCCCTCACTCTGGAACTCTCTTCCTTCCTCTTTACGTTCCACTTCCTCTCTTTCTGAATTTAAAATTCTCCTCAAGACTCTCCTTTTCTCTTAGTACTCTTAGTACTTTCTCACTCCTAAAGACTCACCTTTTTCTCTTAGTACTTTCTCACTTCTTCTTCTGCTATTTCTGTGTGATTGTTTTATTTTCTGTTCAATTTTGTGTGATTGTCTATTAACTTTCTGTTCAAATTTGTGTGTTTGATTATTTTCTGTTCAATTTCTGCGTTGTGCTCATCTCCGGTTTATTTTCCGGTGTGTTTTGTTATCCTTAATGTAAAGCGACCTTGGGTTTGAGAAAGGCGCTATATAAGTACAAATTATTGTTATTATTATTATTATGCATACATACAATCACTACACAATCACACAAACACACATTACACAAACACTGCACAATCACACACATACATTACACAAACTCTACACAAACACACACAAAAACCCACGCATGTAAGGTGCCTGCGGCGTCGGTTGAACTTACCCCTGGCATTACAGAACACTGCAGTCAAAGGCGTTAAATAGCTGGTGCACTAACGAGGTCTGACAACCTGCAGCTGAGCATGGCCTACTTAAGCAGGCGGTGCGCAGATGCAGGTTGTCGCACATTTTGTTTGTTTTGCTGGTTGCTGCACCAGCGCGCCCCTTTGTAAGAAAAGCAGGTACCCCGGGCGCCATCAGGGCGGTCAGGCTTGTAAGCCAAAAGGCTGAGGTAGCCAGGGACCTTTTGTGTTTTCTCCTCTGGTTTAGGTAAAGCTGGTGTGACTTTGTGCAGCCTTCACATTGTGGTTATTTTGGCGTGTACATTGGCCACTGCCTGCTCAGTTAGCAGGTGGCTAATATTAGCAGCACCCCTCAATAACACTGCGCTCTTAGGCCACCGTTTACACTGTCTTCTCTCGACTGGCATAGTCTAGCGGGTAGAACCATTGGCTTGGGTCCTGTAACGCCGGTTTGAATCACGCCGTGTCTAACGTGCCTTCTTTCTTTTCCCTCAGATCGGTTCCTCCCCAGCGACGGTGAAGCGCGGCTGGTAAGATATCCATCTGATTCCCCGAACTGCGCTCGAGCGAGTTCGGTTTCGCTGCATAGTCTAGCGGGCAAAAACCATTGTCTTGGAGTCCTGCATCGCCGGCTTAAATCTAACACGTTTTTTCTTTCCCTCTCTATAGATCGGTCCCTCCCAGAATTCGCATTAAGCGTCTGGTGTGTTACGACCCTCTGGGTCCTAATGTGTTTGTGTAGTATGGTTTTTCTGTTTTACAGTACTGCTGAAGATGCACAAAGCTACCACCAGTGGGAGACGACTACAAAAAAAAGACGTCTGAGAAGATGGAGGGGGGAACGTTTTGCTTGTAACATGTTTCCAACCTATTGAGTCTAACAATAGAGCTTTTGTATGTGATTTAATGTGGTATGGCTTGGGGTTATTGCAATTCTTAAATGTAACAAACGTGTGTGAGTATAGGACATCCTCTGACCGGATTAAAGTAATAAATATGAAAAATATTCTGTATATCTTCATTTTGATGGAGAAGAAAGGGATTTCGGTGTGACTTGATTGCTTCTCTCTTATTTTTCTCCTGGTTTGTGTTGGTTAGGAAGTTAGGTAAGAAATTGTATTTGCTTTTATTTTTTTTGTTTGTTAGGTTAGTTAAGTTTTCTTTTCTGTTGTAAGTTAGTTTAGTTTTGTTTATTATTTTTTTTCCCTTGCCTATTGTAATTTTCAATCAATTTCATGTGTGAATTGGGGGGAACCGGGAGGACGCGGATTTTTTTTATGTTCCAATCTGACCTAGACCGGGTCGTAACAGGTGACAGTCCCGATCTGCCTCCCCAAACCGCACATTAGCGAGTTTCAGGGCTGCGGCGTAGTTTAGCGGGTTCAACCATTGCCATGGAGTCCCGCAACGGCGGTTTAAAGTTAACACGTCTTTGTGCTTTTTTCCCTACAGACTGGCCCTCCCCGGAGATCGTGATAAGCTTCTGGTCAATTCCTCTCTGCTTTCCCGAACCACATGGAGTCGAGTTTCGGTTTTGGTTCATCCCGGTTTTATTAACCTGGTGCACATCTCCTATTGCGCTTTATAAGCGCGTAGTCTCCATTGTTTTCTAGTGCCGGCTTAGCACAGTGGAGAGCACAATATCCCCCGAGCACCAGTGACTGGGGTTCGCCACTCCACTCGACTTTGTTTTGTTTTTTTTCCCTGCGAACTTAGCAGCTCCAATCTGGGTTTGCTCTATTTGTTTTTGCTTACTTTTGCTGATTTTGTTTACATTTCTGCATCTTGGGTCCTGTGCCCACCTACAAAGAATGGAGAGGTCTGTAATTTTTATCGTAGTGACACTTCAACTGTGAGATACAGAATCTAAAAAAACAATCCAGATAATCACACTGCATGATTTTTAAATAATTAATTTGCATTTTATTGCATGAAATAAGTATATGATCACCTACCAACCAGCAAGAATTCTGGTTCTCACAGACCTGTTAGTTTTCTTTAAGAAGCCCTCCTATTCTGCCCTCATTACCTGTATTTATTGCACCTGTTTGAACTCCTTACCTGTATAAAAGACACCTGTCCACACACTCAATCAATCACACTCAAACCTCTTCACCATGGCCAAGACCAAAGAGCTGTCTAAGGACACCAGGGACAAAATTGTAGACCTGCACAAGGCTGGGATGGGCTACAGGACAATAGCAAGCAGCTTGGTGAGAAGGCAACAACTGTTGGCGCAATTATTAGAAAATGGAAGAAACACAAGATGACTGTCAATCTTCCTCGGTCTGCTGCTCCATGCAAGATCTCACCTCATGGGGTAAGGATGATCCTGAGAAAGGTCAGGAATCAGCCCAGAACCACACGGGAGGACCTGGTCAATGACCTGAAGAGAGCTGGGACCACAGTCTCAAAGATTACCATTAGTAACACACTATGCCGCCATGGATTGATATCCTGCAGGCACGCAAGTTCCCCCTGCTCATGCCAGCACATGTCCAGGTCCGTTTAAAGTTCACCAATGACCATCTGGATGATCCAGAGGAGGCATGGGAGAAGGTCATGTGGTCAGATGAGACCAAAATAGAGCTTTTTGGTATCAGCTCCACTCGCCGTGTTTGGAGGAAGAAGGAAGATAAGTACAACCGTCCCAACCGTGAAGCATGGCAGTGGAAACATCATACTTTAGGGGTGCTTTTCTGCAAAAGGGACAGGACGACTGCACCGTATTGAAGGGAGGATGGATGGGGTCATGTATAGTGAGATTTTGGCCAACAACCTCCTTCCCTCAGTAAGAGCATTGAAGATGGGTAGTGGCTGGGTCTTCCAGTATGACAATAACCCGAAACACACAGCCAGGGCAACTAAGGAGTGGCTCCGTAAGAAGCATTTCAAGGTCCTGGAGTGGCCTAGCCAGTCTCCAGACCTGAACCCAATAGAAAATCTTTGGAGGAAGCTGAAACTCAATGTTGCCCAGCGGCAGTCCCGAAACCTGAAAGATCTGGAGAAGATCTGTATGGAGGAGTGGGCCAAAATCCCTGCTGCAGTGTGTGCAAACGGTCAAGAACTACAGGAAACGTCTGACCTCTGTAAAGGTTTCTGTACCAAATATTAAGTTCTGTTTTTCCATTGTATCAAATACTTATTTTATGCAATAAAATAAAATTAATTATTTAAAAATCATACAATGTGATTTTCTGGATTTTTTTTAGATTCTGTCTCTCACAGTTGAAGTGTACCTATGATAAAAATCTCCATTCTTTGTAGGTGGGAAAACTTGCAAAATTGACAGTGTATCAAATACTTATTTTCCTCACTGTACATTACACAAACACTACACCATCACACAAACACTACATGATCACACACATACATTACACAAACACTGCACAAATACACACAAACACTACATATACACACATATACTACTCAAACACACATTACACAAACACTGCACGATCACACAGACACTACACATACACACAAAGCCCGGAAACAGATTACTGAGGACAAGCAGTCCAAGAACATGGATTACTGGAATGTTCTGTGGTCTGACGAGACCAAGATAAACTTGTTTGGCTCAGATGGTGACCAGAATGTATGTGGTGCCCTGGTGAGGAGTACCAAGACAAGTGCCTCTTGCCTACATTCAAGCATGGTGGTGGTAGCATCATGGTCTGGGGCTGCATGAGTGCTGCAGGCACTGGGGAGCTGTGGTTCATTGAGGGAAACATGAATTCCAACATGTACTGTGACATTCTGAAACAGAGCATGATCCCCTCACTCCGGAAACTTGGCTGCATGGCCGTTTTCCAACACGATAACGACCCCAAACACAACCTCCAAGATGACAACTGCCTTGCTGAGGAAGCTGAAGGTAAAGGTCAGAGGTGGAAAGAGTACTAAAATATTGTACTCAAGTAAAAGTACTATTACTTTGATGATTTTTTTACCTAAGTATGAGTAAAATTACTAGTCTAAAAATCTACTCAAGTAAAAAGTAACTCATTTAAACTGTACTCAGAGTAAACGTTACTTCGTTACTTTAACAGAAGGAGGGACATCATTTTCCAACAGAAGTTGATAGATGAATGATACAGCAGACTACACACAGCTCACCAGCCATGCAGCATATTAGCAGTTAATGTGTGGATTTAACCTCTACACACCTAACAGACAGAAGTTATCAATTCAAAATAGCATTATTTCTGTTTATCCTCAATAAATCGCTATATTTTATAGCTTGTTGGACTTGACGCTAACTGACTTGGTTCAGGTCAATAGTGCCAACTAGTGTTGCCAACTTTTAGAACTGGATATAAAGGAACACCCTGGGCTGGCGGGTTGGAAGACATGGGGGGGGGGGGGGGGGATTAGGGTTGCAATTATAAAAAATATAACGGGTCTTACACCGTCATAAGAACATGATCAAAAAACAAACCAGCAGAATCTCACAATCACATTTATGCTGTCTGTTTTATTCAAATAAATGAACATAAAAAATAGCTATCATTGCAAAATGAAAGCGTACCGTAAACAGCAGAACCGCGACCCAGATCAATCACACAGCAGCAGAAAATCATAACCACTTATGCCTAGTTCACACTACACGATTTTTGCCCTGATTTTCGCTCGGTGACTGGTCGGCGCTAGATTTGCCGGCTCGGGAGCAACTCGGCGTTCGCTCGGCGATCAAAACTCAGCTCTCAGTCGTTAAGTGTGAACTACCCAACAACTCGATCCGACCGGCTCGCCAAGCGCTCGGCGACCGGATCGAGTTTTCTAGCTATCTGTCAGATATCTGAATGGGTGGTTCCCGACTGGCAATGAGTGCTATGTCGAACAGCCAATGAGAACACAAGATACAGCATGAGAAGAAATTCAGGGGAGGAGTGTAAAAGGCTGTACAGGGGCTTAATATAGTTTATATCATAATACACCAGTGTTACACACAAGTTTTACAGCATTTCTGACCTTATCGTTTTCTACAAAACACTGTTGCATTGCTAAAATATTTATTAACCTCCAACTCACTACACAACAACCCAAGCCAAATCCACTAAGATTCTTTTTTTTTTTCTCTGTTTTTACGTGGACAAACTTTGATCGCTCGCTACTTGTGCATTTTAGGACGAGGTATCACTAAACCTTTTGTCACATCTCGCATGTGTTTTCATAAAAAACGATTTTTGGGAGAGCAGAGAAGCTCGCCTGTGATTCCAGTTGGTGATAGATTGTGTAGTGTGAAAGCCCTGATCACCAATCAGTTGTGTAGTTTGAAATACACACCGACTGAAAGACTCAAGAGTGCAAAAGATTCAGTCGTGTAGTGTGAACTGTACAGCGACCCGGCAAATCAGAAGGTCGTGTAGTGTGAACTTGACATTATCTGCTTACCTGATCTATATCCATGTGTTGTCACATTAGGGATATAATCCACTTTATATAAGAGCATCTTGTATGTTTCCAGAATATATAAATCCATAACCACCTGTTTTATCCATCTAACTTATGAAAACTATTGTAGATCATTTATTCTCTCGGCTTTCCCGGTAAAGAGCTTCAATTGGTTATTCACTCACTAAACTGTCATTTATACAACAACCAATGAAGGGAGAGATTGAAATTCCACCCAGAATGTGAATTCGGAAGCTCTGATTGGTTTATACATCTGAATCTCTTCACCAAATGAACCGATTCATAGAGTTGTTTATGCCGGATCAAACAGCCTAACAGTTTAGCCACCACTGCTCTACATGTTTGCGCAGGTTTGTCAAGTTTTTTATTGTTTTCTTTTTTTTTTTTTTACTCAGTAACGAATGTTATTTAAAATGTAGCAAATTACAATTCTTAATACAAAACATGCTTAAGTAAAATTACAGGTTGTAAAATCTACTTTAAAAAGTACAAGTACACAAAAAAACTACTCAATTACAGTAACGCCAGTAAATGTAATTCGTTACTTTCCACCTCTGGTAAAGGTGATGGACTAAATCCAATTAAGGACCTGTGGGGCTTCCTCAAGCGGAAGGTGGAGGAGTTCAAGGTGTCTAACATCCACCAGCTCAGTGATGTCATCATGGAGGAGTTGAAGGGGATTCCAGAAGCAACCTGTTCAGCTCTGGTGAATTCCATGTCCAAGAGGGTTAAGGCAGTGCTAGGTAATAATGGTGGTCACACAAAATATTGACACTTTGGGCACAATTTGGACATGTTCACTGTGGGGTGTACTCACTTGTGTTGCAGCTATTTAGACATTAATGGCTGTGTGTTGAGTTATTTTCAGAAGACAGTAAATCTACACTGCTATACAAGCTGTACACTGACTACTCTAAGTCATATCCAAGTCTCATTTCTATAGTGTCGTCCCATGAAAAGATAAAATCAAATATTTGCAGAAATGTGAGGGGTGTACTCACTTTTGTGAGATACTGTACATTACACAAACACTTAAAACACATATATTACACAAACCCTACACATACACAAACATACACAATCACACAAATACCACTACAACTACTACTCAAACACAAACAAATGCTACACAAAAGCATGAACACTACACAGACATATAGGGTGTGTTCGAAAAGCTAGCTCTCTCTCTACATAGGCAGCATTTTACGTCATCCTATGCACGCTCCCGAGAAGGAGGCTGTTTGAAATCCTAGATGCCTTAATACTTTCACTACTGAGGCATCTTAATATTTCAATGTTATTTTGGCTCAAGAACACGTGAGCATCCGACGCTGCCTTAGTGATCAAGGCTCTTCTCTCACAGAAAAATAAACATGGCTGACGGGGCAAAGAAACGAATGGAGTTATTTTCAAACGTAAATAAAATATTACTGATTTTTAACCTGTATAAACTTGTACCGAGTGTTTTTATTTGCAGGTTCGAGCTTGTCAGGAAATGTAACCATCATCGGTACATGAAGGGAGAAGCTATATTGACATGTTAGCATGCTGTGCTACCTCAATTCATTGGTTTTAATGGCAAGATGCTAAAAGCTAAACGCGAAACCCGATGGAATCGCTGTCTAAGTAGTGCGTTCCAATAACCTGTCTTATAAGTCATTGACTTACTAGAATCCTCTCTACTAAGGCAGCTGCCTATGTAGTCAGTAAGACAGCAAGGCAGCTCCCTAGGTTTTCGAACACACCCATAGACACAACACATAAGCACAAATATTACTCAAACGAACACAAATAATACTTGTAGTATTGTACACTACACAAACACACACATACATTACAAACACTACACATACACACAAACATTACACAAGCACACACACCCTATGCATACACACACAGACACTACACAAACACACAGACACCAACATTTACAAATGCACTCAAATGCTACAAAAATAATAAAAATTACACAAACACACACAAATGTTACACAAACAGACAAAAACACTACACAGCCATATAGAAACACCCCACAAACATGACACATTCACAAACAGTACACAGACACACACCAGCAACATACAATCCAACAACACAATGTCATGCTAATAAAGCTTTCTGAATTGTGTTTCAGTGTGTGTGGGTGTGTGTGTGTGTGTGTGTGCACATATGAGTGTGTGTGTGTGTCTGTTAATGTGTGTGTAAGTGTGAATGTGTGTAAACATGTGTGTGAGAGGGTGTGTCTGTGTAAATGTGTGTTGGTGTATGTTAGTGTGTGTGTGTGTGTTTCAAGGGTTTCTGTGACTGAATCATAAAGATTTATAAAACCTCCTGGAGCAAAAATATACAGACAGCAGTTTAAATGGTTGTTTTATTTGTTTTAACCTCTGAAGTTCTTGGTGATTTTAAATAACTATTGAAGAAAAATACATGGAACAGTGGTCTTTAGCAAGGACCCAAAATGTCCCTAATCCGAGGCATGATCACTGTCAGAACCACTTCACCACTGTCCAAACAAATTCCAAAATAGATCAAAAAAGTAATTGTAATAGATCAATCTGGAATAAGTTACAAAGTCAATCCTAAGATTTTAGTACTTCAGTGAACCACAGTAAGAGCCATGATTTCCAAATGACACTTGGAACAGTTAAGATTGCCTCAAGAGCTCATCAATGTCTCATCAAGGAAAACATACAAGAACCCAAACAAACATTTAGGAAACCGCAGGACATGCTGACCTCAATTTAGATCTGATTTAATGATTCCAGTATTAGAAGAAGACTGAGCACAAATAAAATCCATGGGAGAGTCACAAGGTAAAATCACTGTTAACTAGAGGAACATAAAGCCTCGCCTCTCATTTACCAATATAAGAACATTAATGACCCTCAAGCTTTTTGGTGATGATGTTCTGTGAACTGATGAGTCAGAATTCTTACACTTGCAATGAAGTTAAAACAGCATTTTACACTAAAGCATTTTACTAACAGTCAGTCATGGTGGTGGTTGTGTGATGGTGTTTCAGGACTAAAGAAGAACGTCTGGTCATCAGTTCATGATTTAAAGATTAAACACTCAATATAAAAACACAACAATTCCAAATAACAAGAGCAGATCTTTGTTGAAATAAATCTGAGGAAATAAAGTTTAGGTTTTGGATTTAATCAGATTTAGACTTGAACCAAACTGAGCTGCTGTAGCATCTGAACTAGTAACGTGTAACAAATATGTAACAATACAGATAACTGGGGGTGCAAATACTTTTTCACTGCACTGTGTATGTTTGTGTGCTTGTGAGAAACTTACAGTGTAGAAAATCTTCTCTGATTTCACCTTCAGGAGATGAAGTAATCCAGACTTTCTTCACTGCAGAAAGAGTAACAGTACAATCACTAATCACAGTAAATAAATATCTGCACTAGAAAGTGTCGCAGGTACAACCAGTAAGAAGTTTGACATGTTCTCCCAGTGTTTGTCTAAAGAGGTCTTAGTTCTGAGTTACTGACAAGTAACCATGTGACCATGACCAGTACTGGGTAAATAAGTAAATGAATGATGTTGTTAGATGTAAAATGTTTATGTTGGTGGATTTGATTGTTTTGTTTGATGTTTGAGTACCGAAGCATTTTGGAGACAATGGAACACTGAGGGCTTGAACTCACCTCCATCTGGTATCTTCTCACACTGATCTTTCCAAAATTCTTCTACTTTCTCTCTCAGCTGAGATACAGACTTTGTAACATCATCAAATGAGAGGAAAGGACTGATTGTGATGGCGGCTGATTCTGCAGATCCAGCAGGAGCCGAGAGAGACTGAAAATTCTACATCCAGACAGATAATGTTCACAGAGAAACAACAAGATGATGATGAATCACAAATGATGGATGACAGACATGAAGCACAGAGTGATGTTTCTCCTAATAACATTAACAGTATTTCATAATCTGTCAGAAAAGCTGATTCTGATTCTCACAATTTCTCAGAACCCCGAGTGTTACGACTTTATGGGTCACAGTTTGTTAATATCAACAATTGTAGTTCTGCCATTGCTCCACTGTCCCAAGGCGTTCCCCAAGGCTCAGTGTTAGGTCCCCTTTTGTTTATTCTTTATATGCTCCCCCTTGGTGACATCATACGTCGGCATGGTTTACATTTCCACTGCTATGCTGATGATATTCAGCTTTACATCTCCTCCAAATCCATTAATACTGAACTTCACTCCACTCTGACAAATTGCATCACTGAAATGAAATTGTGGATGAAAGCTAATTTCCTCAAATTAAACTGTGAAAAATCAGATATGATCATCGTAGGTCCTACAACCCTGGCAAAAACCACAAAAAATTTTCAAATTACCATTGATAATGACACTTTGTCTCCGTCTTCTAACATCCGAAATCTTGGTGTAATTTTTGATAGCAACCTCTCTTTTGACCGCCATGTAAATCACATCACCAAAACTGCTTTCTTTCATCTAAAAAACATAGCACGTCTACGTCCATCACTCTCCTTTTCTGCCGCCGAAACCTTGATTCATGCTTTTATTACATCCAGAATTGATTATTGCAATAGCATCCTTTATGGTACATCTAACAAAATCCTAAAAAAACTTCAGTATATCCAGAATTCAGCTGCTCGCCTCCTTACTCATACTCGCTCCCGTGATCATATTACACCTGTTCTACAAAAACTTCATTGGCTTCCCGTTGCTCAACGCATTCAATTCAAAATTCTTCTATTCACTCACAAAGCTCTCCATAATCAGGCCCCATCCTACCTCACCGACCTGCTCCATCAGCACATTCCCTCCCGTAGCCTTCGCTCTTCTGAGGCTAACCTACTGTCCATACCCTCTAGGACCAAGCACCGGACCTGGGGTGACAGGGCCTTTTCCATAGCTGCTCCATCTTTATGGAATGCTCTCCCCAAACACCTACGAGATTGTCCTGACCTGTCCAAATTCAAGTCACTTCTCAAAACTCATCTATTCAATATGGCATTTAACTTGTAACAACACGAAATAAATGCTTTTATTTTTGCTATTCTTTTTAATAGTTTTTATACTTAGATCACGACAGAAATGTGAAGTCCTAGATCCTAAAACTTGTAAAGTTTTCAGTTTCCTGATTGCATGTAAATCTGTCCTGTTTCTGTCTAATTTTAAGAAATTGTTCTATATTTGTTGTTCTCTCTCATAATTTAGCTAATTTTTAATGAACTGTCTTATGCTGCTCTCTTTGTTTTTATCTTAATTATTCTTGATGTTGATGTACTATTTTGATTTTGTACTATGATTTGATTTGTATGGTGTATGTACGTATTTGTTTTGATTATTTGTCTTATGTAAAGCGTCTTTGAGTATCTTGAAAAGCGCTATATAAATAAAATGTATTATTATTATTATTATTATTATAATGTGTTTTGTGTAGGGGGGTTTTCCTATGTTATAGAGTTGTGGAAGATGTGCTAAGCAACTAACAGGGGGGAGACGCCTATAAAAAGGAAACCTCTGAGAAGACAGGAGAGGATGCTTTGCTTGTGCCATGGTTAAATGAATGCTAACAAAAATCAAGTTTAAGAGAAATGTCAAGTTTAAGGGAACAAAGGTGTCAAGTTTCAAAGATTTCGAGTTTAGGAGACCTTTCAAGTTACAAGGTATCGCTGTAATTTATTACTTGAACTGGTGCAGCAATAATATAATTATTTTTAGTGCTGTTACCTGGAGGAAATGGACGGGATCCTCTGTGTGTGAAAGCTGTTCCAGTTCAGCATCTTTCCTCTTCAGCTCTACAATCTCCTGTTCCAACAGTTCTAGCACTTTTTCAGCTCCACTTACTTCTGCTGTCTCTCGATCTCTGATCAGATCTTTTAGCTCAGAGCATCTTCTGTTAATTGAGTTGATTAGTTCAGTACAGATCCTCTCAATGTTCTTCACTGCTGTCTGTGCAGAACACTGTTAGAAGATTCAGAAAGAGGAAACGTTTCTCACTCAGATATTTGTCCATTCTTCACATTCATATGTAGCTACTGGCCAGACTAAGACTTTCATCACTCATAGCTTGGTGATGGTGCTAAATGGCTTGATTTTTCATACCCTGGTAAATGTTACCATCATCATCATGTCCACATGATGCAGTATTTGATACTCTACTTCCCAAATATAAGAAAGAGTTCCAGTCTTCTACCTTCCACCTTAAACTCCAGCACTTCTTCAGTGTTCATCATCATTTTACTGCATTTATCAGCATGTTATATTTCCTCACAGATTTTGATACAACACACCCGCTCCTGTAGGTCCTTAATTCAAAATGATATGTGTGGATTAAATCTAATAAAACCTAAATACACCATATATACTGTAAAATGTGCTGGTGGTAGCATACTGTTACAGAAAACAGCAGCCTGGCCAGGACTGGGAAATTCAATGTAGTGATCTTCTCAAGTCTTTACCAGAAATCTTATACCATCATTTATGTTTAAGCATCTTGATCCAAAGCAACAATCAATAATATTTTTGGGCGGCTCAGTCCTAATCTGATCTTATCACCCTTATAATTATTAGCACAACCTCAGAATTGTTGTACAGCATCAATTACCAACTAACCAGGCAGATTTTAAAGATTTTTTTAATTCATGAACAAAAATGCTCCATCACTTCCAAAGTTACCTGAGATATAAAATATCTCATTGTTATGGAGATTGGTTTAATGGAGGAGAGTCGGACTGATCCTGAGAGCTTTTTGTTTATAAAACTTACCTTGTGAGACTCCACAGCGTTTATCAGCTCACAAAGTTCCTTCTCTCTGTTCTGGATTTTCTCCTGGAATTTTCTCTGGATCTCCAGCAGCTGCTTCTACACAGAATAACAATTCAGGATTTACTTGCATTGTGTACGAGCACCACATAAACAATGTCAGTGTAAATGCTAATGAGTTGTTACTTGTTAAAGAGAGCTGTATAATATTTTACCTGTTTCTCAGTTCTTTCTGCTGCAGCTGATATTGTATCATGTCCTTTATGATCATCCATGGTGCACAACATGCAGATACACTGCTGATCAGTATGACAGTAAACCTCCAGCAGTTTATTATGCTGAGAGCAGATCTGATACTGGAGTCGTCTGGAGGCTTCAACCAGCTTGTGATTCTTAAAAGTATTAGATTTATAGTGAGGCTGAAGGTGAGTTTCACAGAAAGAGGCCAAACACACCAGACAGGATTTTACTGCTTTGGATTTTCTCTCTGTACAGTAATCACACTCCACATCTTCAGGTCCAGCAGAACAGTGACCAGGATGTGGAGCTTGAAGTTCTGTTTTCTTCAGTTTCTCCACAACTCCAGCCAGCATGGTGTTTCTTTTCACAACAGGTCTTGGAGTGAAGGTTTGTCTACACTGTGGACAGCTGTATGTTCCCTTATCATCCTCCTGATCCCAGCAGTTATTAATACACACCATACAGAAACTGTGTCCACATGATGTAGTTACTGGATCCTTCAGTGTTTCCAGACAGACTGAACAGCTGAACTCATCCTGAGTTACTGAAATTTTGGATTCAGCCATTTTTCTACATGTAAACAGAAACACCAGTAAACACAGCAAGTTATTTACAGCAGCTCAGACTTCCTGGTTTAGTTCGTGATTATCTATTGTATTTATGCTGTGGGACTTTTAATTTGTAATGTGGTTGTAGTAAGTAGTATAAGTGACTAGTTAACTACTACAACCTTCGTCTTACCAAAACTTCCGTTTCTCGATTTTTGTTAATCTTCTATATTTTATTATTACTGTACCTTTACTGTAGTACATTTTATGATTCATTACTGTACCCATGCTGTAGAACTTTTATAATGTGGTTGTAGTAACTAGTACAAGTGACTAGTTAACTACTACATCTTTGGTTATAAAAAGAAATAGTTTCTTTCTTTATTTTTTTTACTTTTAATTCTTTATTACTGTACCCATACTGTAGGGTTTGTTTCTGTAATGTAAGTGTAGTGGGTGGTACATGTCACTAGGTAACTCTTGCATCATTTATTATATTAAAATGATTGATTTTAGAATTTTTGACACTATATATTGTTACTGTACCCATACTGTAGGACTTTATACAGTTGTATTGAATGGTACATGCCACTGGGCGGCACGGTGGCTAAGTGGGTAGCGCTGTCACCTCACAGCAAGAAGGTGGGGAGGTCCGGGTCCTTTCTGTGTGGAGTTTGCATGTTCTCCCCGTGTCTGCGTGGGTTTACTCCGGGAGCTCCGGTTTCCTCCCACAGTCCAAAAACATGCAAGTGAGGTGAATTGGAGATACTAAATTGTCCATGACTGTGTTCAATATAAACTTGTGAACTGATGAACCTTGTGTGAAGATAAACTACCGTTTCCTGTCATGAATGTAACCAAAAGTGTAAAACATGACGTTAAAATCCTAATAAACATACAACAAACAAAAATGCCACTGGGTAATAACTACACCTCAGCTTCATGCACTTTTTAGACGCTCCCTTAGCACTTCCTTAGCATTTCAACTCAGATGAACCTCACATTTACAAAATAACAGAAAATAAACATTTACAGAAAAAACGTTTTAAACATATTTGATTGTAGTTTGTTCCTTGATTACTGCAGAATCAGTTAATGCAGTTTCACTCATTTTTGGATGTTTATAAGCCGAGAACGAGCCGAAAGAAACTCGAATGTCAGGCGAATGTCCAAGACTTCCTGGTTTAGTTCGTGAGTGTTCTGTTCAAAACACGTGTGTTTAAATCAAATCAACAATTTGAACTACATAAAGTAACAATACACAGTAATGTACAGAAGTGTGGAAATGTATAAACTCACCTGCGTTCATCAACTTCAATTATCAACAAAACTACAAACACAGACACGGAACAGATCCACACTCGAACAGAACATGATCAGATCAGTTTCACTTCTGCTGAACTAAAGGAGAGAGAGAGCGAGAGAGGGAGGGAGAGAGAGAGAGAGAGAGAGAGAGAGATATGGAACCTGGCCAGGGTCGCGGTGGGTCCTTCTTTACTTGTTAACTGAATGTAAATCAGGAACACATGCTGCACAATTATTTGAAGGTAACCAATTATCATTCAGTTTAGTTTTAAATAATACACACACATCTACTTTTTATGTCTCATCCTGCAACTGTTTCCCCAGCTAACAATTTTTGGTTCCCAGAACGTTCCGGGAACGTTAGTTTTTGGTTACCAGAACGTTCTGGGAACGGATCATTTTGGTTGCCCTTTGGTTCCTCAGGAAAGTTTTCTTTACGGAAATAGAACGTTCCCGTTTGGTTGTGCATTATAGTTGTGGGAACGTTCCCCTAACGTTCCCGTAACCTTAAAATTATTGAAACCTTAAGGGAACCTTGTACTAACCTTTAAATTATTGAAAACTTTAGACAACCTTGCAATAACACTCCGGTAACACCGGCAGCCCGTGTCGGCTCTGACTCTTTTTGAATGACTGCCCAGAATCGGGCCAAATACACCGGCCCAAATCCAGATGCCAGATCTCCGCCGACTCTCCCATAACTGGGCCGGAATAGCCCCCGAAACACTGCGATACTATTTATTTACCGTTTTCTTCTCCTTTCACATCCGCATAGATAAAATAGTAGATTTATGATACAGATTAACTACAGATGCTACAGATTAACTACAGATTGTGCAGTAGAAAGTATTTTATTAAGATAATTGCAGCAAGTAGTATAATAATAATAATCAGGATATTATAAATAAGACCAATTACAAAAGTGAACCAAAATAACAGCTATATAAATACTATACATAGAAAATAACTATAATAATAATGATATCTTTTCATGGGACAACACTATAGACATGAAACTTGGATATAACTTAGAGTAGTCAGTGTACAGCTTGTATATCAGTGTAGATTTCCTGTCTTCTGAAAATAACTCAACACACAGCCATTAATGTCTAAATAGCTGCAACATAAGTGAGTACACCCCACAGTGAACATGTCCAAATTGTGCCCAAATGTGTCGTTGTCCCTCCCTGGTGTCATGTGTCAAGGTCCCAGGTGTAAATGGGGAGCAGGGCTGTTAAATTTGGTGTTTTGGGTACAATTCTCTCATACTGGCCACTGGATATTCAACATGGCACCTCATGGCAAAGAACTCTCTGAGGATGTGAGAAATAGAATTGTTGCTCTCCACAAAGATGGCCTGGGCTATAAGAAGATTGCTAACACCCTGAAACTGAGCTACAGCATGGTGGCCAAGGTCATACAGCGGTTTTCCAGGACAGGTTCCACTCGGAACAGGCTTCGCCAGGGTCGACCAAAGAAGTTGAGTCCACGTGTTCAGCGTCATATCCAGAGGTTGGCTTTAAAAAATAGACACATGAGTGCTGCCAGCATTGCTGCAGAGGTTGAAGACGTGGGAGGTCAGCCTGTCAGTGCTCAGACCATACGCCGCTCACTGCATCAACTCGGTGGTCTGCATGGTCGTCATCCCAGAAGGAAGCTGACGCACAAGAAAGCCCACAAACAGTTTGCTGAAGACAAGCAGTCCAAGAACATGGATTACTGGAATGCCCTGTGGTCTGACGAGACCAAGATAAACTTGTTTGGCTCAGATGGTGTCCAGCATGTGTGGCGGCACCCTGGTGAGAAGTACCAAGACAACTGTATCTTGCCTACAGTCAAGCATGGTGGTGGTAGCATCATGGTCTTGGGCTGCATGAGTGTTGCTGGCACTGGGGAGCTGCGGTTCATTGAGGGAAACATGAATTCCAACATGTACTGTGACATTCTGAAACAGAGCATGATCCCCTCCCTTCGAAAACTGGGCCTCATGGCAGTTTTCCAACAGGATAACGACCCCAAACACAACCTCCAAGATGACAACTGCCTTGCTGAGGAAGCTGAAGGTAAAGGTGATGGACTAAACCCAATTGAGCACCTGTGGCGCATCCTTAAGTGGAAGGTGGAGGAGTTCAAGGTGTCTAACATCCACCAGCTCCGTGATGTCATCATGGAGGAGTGGAAGAGGATTCCAGTAGCAACCTGTGCAGCTCTGGTGAATATATATATATATATATATATATGTATATATACTGTATATAAACAATATAAAGAAGTAATGTTTGTTTGTTTATTAGGATTTTAACGTCATGTTTTACACTTTGGTTACATTCATGACAGGAACGGTAGTTACTCATAACACAAGATTCATCAGTTCTCAAGGTTATATCAAACACAGTCATGAACAATTTAGTGTCTCCAATTCACCTCACTTGCATATCTTTGGACTGTGGGAGGAAACCGGAGCACCCGGATGAAACCTGCACGGACATGGGGAGAACATGCAAACAACACAGAAAGGACCCAGACCGCCCCACCTGGGGATCGAACCCAGAACCTTCTTGCTGAACCTTGGCTGATGATCTACGCCAGATGTTACAGATGTTAGATGCTGCAGAGTAGTGTTCATAGTTTTTACTCATGTATGAGAGGTGAATAAGCAAATGTGGCTCAGTTATGGTAGTGGACACTTGAATATCTACAAAAAATACAAGGGACAATCTTTGGGTTATAAAATTATACACGATCATGTTATGATGTGGGGAGAAAGGACCCAAGGATGCAGAGGATTAAACTTAAAAGGGTTTTATTTACAAATAATAATCATAATATACCATAAAATAAAGAATAACCAGAACAGAAAACACTTCGGGGAATCCCGAAGGCAGCCGGTGACGTCGTGGCTGAAAGAAACAGGGAAAAAACATAAAAGGGAAAAAGGGGAAGCGCAAGGCACGAACCCTGGTCGCTCACCTCCTGGCTGGGAGCTTAAGCGCACTGCCACCGCAACGCTGACAGCAAAACCGCTCCCAGCACTAAAGAGGCGAAGCGACCGGGTTTGCGAGGTGGGAAACCTCGCGCTGTTGGCCAAAGAAGGGGGGTAACACCGCCGGTAGTTGAGTGGCACGGCGCTCTCCAGCAGTTTGTGCTGGTCAGCGCCATGCCAGCTACCGGGTGCGATTAATTGCGGACTTAAACGACTAAATGTAACGGCGCTGTCACCAGCCAGAGTGGCTGGGAAGTGGCCGTTTATTAACAGCGCTCCAGAGGGCGTAACGCGACGCTGTCACCAGCGCTTTGCGCTGGGAGGGGGTCGCGTTCCTCTGGGCGCCCTAATGGATATCAAGGTGGCGGCGGCGACCTGTTGGCGACCTAATGGCGGCGACCAGGCGGCGACGGCACGGCGGCGGCGGCTCAACGGCGGCGGCACAATGGCGGCGGCACAATGGCGGCGGCACAATGGCGGCGGCACGGAGGCGGCGGCGGCGGCGACCTGGCGGCGGCCCAATAGCGGTGGCCGGGTGGCGGCGGCACGGCGGCGGCAGCACGGTGCGGCGGCACAACCTAGAATTAAAATAAACAAACATAAAAGGGCACCGCAGTGCCAAACAAACTGAAAGAAAGAAAAGAGAAAATGGCCAACGAAAGCAGAAGGTGCGACGCCTGCAGCTCTGCACCTCTCCCTTAAATAAGGGAAGGCACAAGGCACAGCTGCAGCCCGTTCGCCCTAACGAGCTGGCCAGGTAATTAAATGAGCAGCTCGTTTCTGCTCTGTAAGGCCTGTGGTGTCAGGGAGAGATGGCACATTCCCCTGACGCCACAGAACCTAACAGATCAGCCATAACATTAAAACCACCTCCTTGTATGTATACACTTTTTCTATCTGCTCCACTAACCATATAGTTTACTAACCATTTACTGACTTTCCCTATGGGATTAATAAAGTTATCTATCTATAGGTGCACTACAGTTCCACTGTCGTCCATCAGTTACTCTGCATACTTTGTTACCCCCTTTTACCCTGTTCTTCAATAGTCAGGACCTCCACATGACCACCTCAGAGCAGGTATTATTTAGGTGGTGGATGATTCTCAGCACTGCAGTGACACTGACATGGTGGTGGTGTGTTAGTGTGTGTTGTGCTGGTATGAGTGGATCAGACACAGCATCGCTGCTGGAGTTTTCAAATACCGTGTCCACTCACTGTCCACTCTTATATTATACACACCTGCTTTGTTAGTCCACCTTGTGGATGTAGTCAGAGATGGTAGGTCGTCTGTTGCTTATTATTGTATTACTATTATTGTTGTTGTTCTTGTTGCTTATTGTAGCTTTTAAGTTAACGTTATCCACAGTATTCAATGAACTTTAATTATTTAGCAGCTGTTGTCTAATGCTAGAAACTGTTAGCCTTTTAGCTAACGTTACCTGAAGTGTTTCAGTTCAGACCACCAGTTAACCTGAAACTCACTAGATAACATTACCTAACAGTTTCCATTTCCAAATTGCTCTCTATCTTAATCCAAAACTCATTAATAGACATTCTGCTTACATTTTACTAAGTAAAAAGTTAAGATTAAATGTTTATTTACCTCACACGAACGAACGAGTCCTCATTTTCAACGGCTCGCATCGCACTGTTGCTATGATGACGCTGTTCAACATGGGCCAGATGATTGTGCTAGCTGGGTTAACTTAGAAACCTTCTGGGAACGTTACTGGAACGATACTTTATACACATAAGAAATAAAACCTTATACAAGCTTTAACTAACGTTCTCTGTTAGTTTTCATAAAACCATGAGAGAACGTTAGGTTTCATAGTTTTATAGTTGGTACAACCCCTGGCAAAAAATATGGAATCACTCAAATCTGAGGAAAAAATTATGGAATCACTCTGTAATTTGCAGTTTAAAAACAAAACATCTGCAGCAGATTAGATTTGCTAATTATTCTTCAGTTTAAAAAGAGTGCTTACACCTCGGAGAGCTGTTGCACAAAGCAGATTGTCATGAATCATGGTTCCAACACAAGATATGTCAGTTGAAACAAATGAGAGGATTATAAAACTCCTTCAAGAAGATAAATCATTGTGGAATGTCGCAAAAGATGTTGGTTGTTCCCAGTAAGCTGTGTTTAAAATCTGGACCAAGTACAAACAAAATGGAAAGGTTGTAAAAGGGAAGCATACTGGTAGACCAAGTAAGACATCAAAGCATCAAGATAGAAAACTTAAAGCAATATGTCTTGAAAACAGAAAATGCACAACAAAACAAATGAGAAACAAGTGGCCGGAAAGTGGAGTCAATGTCTGTGACTGAACTGTAAGAAATCACCTAAAAGAAATGGTATTTACATACAGAAAAGCCAAACAAAAGCCATCATTAACACCTAAAAAGAAAAGAACAAGGTTAAAGTAGGCTAAAGAAAAGCAATCGTGGACTGTGGGTGACTGGATAAAAGTGATCTTCAGTGATGAATCGCGAATCTGCATTGGGCAAGGTGATGATGCTGGAACTTTTGTTTGGTGTCTGTCCAATGAAATTTATGAAGATAACTGCCTAAAGAAAACATGTTAATTTCCACAGTTGTTGATGATATGGGCCTGCATGTCGGGTAAAGGCACAGGGGAGATGGTCTTCAATAAATGCCAAAGTCCACATTGAAATTTTGGACGCTTTTCTTATTCCATCAGTTGAAAGGATGTTTGGTGATGATGACTTCATTTTTCAAGATGATAATGCATCTTGCCATAGGGCAAAGGACGTGAAAACTTTCCTTCAAGAAAACATATAATGTCAATGGCATGGCCTGCAAATAGTCCGGATCTCAATCCATTTGAAAATCTCTGGTGGAAATTGAAGAAAATGGTCAATGACAAGGTTCCAACCTGCAAAGCTGATCTGGCAACAGCAAGAGACAGTTGAAGGCAGATTGATGAAGAATACTGTTTGTCATTAGTTAACTCCATGCCTCAGAGAGTTTAAACCATTATAAAAGCCAGAGGTGGTGCAACAAAGTAATAATGGTGCAGTGTTTTCTAATGATTCCATAATTTTTTCCTCAGATTTGAGTGATTCCATATTTTTTTCCTCTACTTGATGTAAAAAAAAAAGCAATTGTGACTGACCACAACTATTATATTTGTTTCTTTTTTTTATTGTTTCTTAATGCCAGAGGGTTGACAGTTTGAGAAATGATAGTTTTGTGGCATGTCTGTGATTTATTTTTTTTCTACAAAATTAAACAATTGAAAGAACATCTTCCAAGAGTGGTGATTCCATAATTTTTGCCAGGAGTTGTACTTGTAAGTAAAGGTTGATCTACATGGACCGTCTCAAGCAAAAGGCTGCTTTTTTGTTTCTACTAAAAAACTTTAAAGATCATAAGAAAACCTTCCGGGAACGTTACTGGAACATTACTTTAAACACATAAGAAAGAAAACCTTAAGGGAACTTTTAGATAATGTTCTCTGTTAGTTTTCATAAAACCATGAGAGAACGTTAGGTTTCATAGTTCCCGGAACGTTCCGAAAACAGCGCTGATTTTTTTAACGAAAATAGAACGTTACCATAACGTTATGGGATGGTTCCCTAAAAATAACCATAGGGGAACCAAAATCTAACGTTACGGGAACGTTCTGTGTTAGCTGGGTCGTCCCTGGGTGGGCTCGAACCACCAACCTTCCGGTTAACAGCCGAACGCGCTAACCGATTGCGCCACAGAGACGCAGGCACAGCTGTTTCATTGGACGGTACACACGGGTCACATGACTTGCTAACTTTTACAGCAGGGCAATTAAGTTTGGCAAATAAAAATAATCACATGTTTCTGACCTGAATGAGAGGGGCATTAAAACGACCTCACACTTGTCAGAGACAACGTTTGAAGCACAGGTCAATGGGACCTGCTAGTTAGAGAAGGATCACTTGTTTGTTAGTTTATGTCCTAAAGTGGGTTTACAGCTCCATCTACCGGCCAACTGAGTCCTGAACTTGGTGCAATTTTCCAACAGTGGAACGTTTTGTTGTGATTTTGATACCTGGGTGGCAATGTTTAACTAAAATTACTTTTATTTAGTGTTTAAAACTTCTAAATTACCTCAGTTTGTTCAATTGATTTCAATCAATTATATCAATCACGTAAGTTTAAATCACTTGAGATGTAAAAGTAAAGTCTGAAGTTGTGTGTAGTTTTGCTTTATTTACTTAGCAAATGGTGAATCATTACATTTAGTTTTTGTGGCATCAGGGTTCCATGGTGTAATGGTTAGCACTCTGGACTCTGAATCCAGCGATCCGAGTTCAAATCTCGGTTGGACCTTACTGCTTTAATTTGGGGCCCGGTGTGAGGTCCAAGATTGAGAAACATTAGCAGTTTCAGGATGGTAGCATTCAGCGCATGTGCAGTACAACAGAGAGTTTAGAGTCACCTTAAATTACATGTTAAATTCCATCCATTCATCCAGCTTGAATATCATAATAGCACTAGTAGTGTTATAGTGTTCCACATGTGACTGCTCCATCCCAAAATATAATCGCAAATCATTGTTTACAGCGCCATCTAACAGCCAACTTGCTCTTAAATGACTAGTTATTAACTTTTGGGCTTAAGTAAGACCTCACTGTGTGGTTCCATGGTGTAATAGTTAGCACTCTGGACTTTGAATCCAGTGATCCGAGTTCAAATCTCGGTGGAACCTGGCTTTATTTAGGTAAAAACACTGTTATCAATGATGAGTAGAGAATAGTGTTCCACATATGACTGCCCTATGCCGAATTGTAACACCAAAAGCAGTGGCGGCTGGTGCTAAAAAATTTGAGGGGGGCGCAAACAAAACAACAAATTAAAAACAAAACAATAAAAAAAAACAAGCCTTTAAAAGTAGCACTATTTGAACATGAATTTTGCCCTCCTTTCCTTCTGGCTTGCAAACTTCTCAATGACATTATGGTTGACATTAAGTCAGTAATCTCAGTCACTAGTCTCTTCTCCATTGACAACATGGCCAATGCATTCAGCCTGTCCTGGGTCATAGAGTTTCTCAGAAAAGTTTTAATTCTTTTCAAGGTTGACAAGCACCTTTCAGCTTCTGCTGTGGTCATGGGTGTGGTGATGAGGATCTTCAGGAGAGTGACAGTCTCTGAAAATACTTCAAGATTATTTTCCATAAACATCTGGAATAGGCCCACAGCACCACAACAGGCTTTGAACTCTTCCCTGCTGTAGATAAGACTAAGCTCTGTCTTCAGCTTACCTTGATTGAGCACTGGATAGGCTTTTAAGGTGTTGCTCAGTGCATCTTTAGGAAATGCTGTCCTGTATTGTTCAAACCTGTCCCCCT
The DNA here is from genome assembly GCF_030014385.1 of Trichomycterus rosablanca. Taxonomy (NCBI): domain Eukaryota; kingdom Metazoa; phylum Chordata; class Actinopteri; order Siluriformes; family Trichomycteridae; genus Trichomycterus; species Trichomycterus rosablanca. Next base: position 24,277,948 of record NC_086001.1, on the reverse strand, counting down.
GCAAGAGTGTGGCACTAACAAGGTGGTTTGTGAAGGAAAAGCGCTCACTGGTGTGTCCCAGTATGATATCACAGACCTAGAGAAGGATAAACATGAAAATTATGAAGTGATCATAATTTATTTATTTCACATCTAAATAGTTATTTTTCTATCACTGTTGAAATTTAGTCATAGATCAGTCATAGAAATGAGTTTGCTGCCATTTTCAAGTATTTTTGGAACAGAATTTTTGTGGAACAGGTTTATAGAAAATTCAGGAACCAAATGTTATAAGAATTTGTTTTATTCCATATTACCCATATATTGCAGTACAGCAAGAATAATAACATATATTGCTGACAAGCATTACACCAACATACACTGATCATTCATGCATAGCATAGAATGACCGCTACCTTCACTGCTTTGTCCAACCATGGAATGGAGAGAATTTCTGCAAAGGAAAAAAATTACAATAACAATAATAATAACAATAATACTAATAAACAAAAGAGGAAAATGCACAACTATTACCTGATCTTTTGAATGTCCTGCTGGAACTGCTGAATGCTCTCCTTGATATAAACTGAATCTATGGCCTTCTTCTGGAGTTTGGAATAGAGGAGGTCCACATGAGGCATGATATGGTGGAAAAGCTGCAGAAAGAACTTAAAATCCTGATCCACCAGTAGCATGGCAAACGCACCTGCCTCTCTGACAGTAATGGGGTCAAAGTCACCAGAGTCTCGTATGCTTTCAAAACAGCGAATGAGGTCCTCTCTGTGTTCAAACACAGTATTGATGGTACGGTTGTGAAAGTTCCATCTGATGTTGCTGGATGCTGGTAGTCTGTGCGCCACAACGTTATCAAGAATACTTGTGCGCTTGGGTGATCTGGAAAAAAAGCTGGCAAATCCACCAAGGTTAGAAAAAAAAATTCTCACTTTGGTTATGTGAGAAGTAGCCTGCTGCATTATCAGATTGAGCTGATGTGCATAGCAGTGGATGTAGTGTGCATTTGGGTAAATGTCTTGTATCTTCTTCTGAACACTTGCAGTGGCACCCCTCATCACGCTGGCTCCATCATATGCCTGGCAGATGAGCTTACCCTTTTGATCCTCAGGAAGGATAGTTGCAAGACGTTCTTTTAGGGCTGTAGCAATGGAATCAGCAGTGGCCGACTGCAAAGGGATGAACTCAAAAAATCTTTCCTGCACATTGTTTTTAGCATCAATATAGCATAGTACAAGAACAAGCTGGCACTGCGTGGCAATATCCATTGTCTCATCTGCCTGGATTGAAAGAAAATCGCTGCCCTGGGCTTCTTTGATTATATGTTCCTTCAGAACAGACAACATACAGTCCAGTAGCTCATTCTGCACAGTTTTTGAAGTTCCCTTAAACACAGTGGCATTCTCAGTGTGCTCTTTCAGCACTCCATCAAGAGAAGAAACAAAATCCACCAACCCTCGCATTTAGGGATGTGTTATGTGTCATTTTAGGACAGCCCATCTTATAAAACTTTTTTAAACTGTATAACCACTGAAGTTGGCATTAATTGTAAATTCTATAGAGCAGCCTTCTATTCATCACTAACAAACACCAAACAACATCATACTGCAAATCTCATAACTCAACACAAGTCAAGGTAGTAGTTTAAAAGTGACAGTAAGTCTGTGTCTGTTTCTGTTACTTATTCTGAATTGTGTTTGTTTGTAAACCGTGAATTAGTTCTTAATCTGGTCGTGATGTTAGTGAATTAAACCTACATCTCTCTGATGATCTGACCGATGAGCTCTCTGTTCTAACATGCTGCTTAAGCCCGGCTAGCTCAGTTGGTAGAGCATGAGACTCTTAATCGCAGGGTCGTGGGTTCGAGCCCCACGTTGGGCGAGTGTCTTCATTTAACATCTACGGAAACCAAAAGGACGTTCTTCCACTTTGGACAGCCTCCGGTGACTTATCAGGTGGATGTTTGTGCTTGTAGGACTGTTGTTTACTGGATGTTTTCAGTTAATTATTTCCACTATTCTGTTGTTCACATTGTTGTTGTGTCTCATTTACGTTTCATCAACAGGCAGGTTGTGCAATAAAAGGCACTCGTCCCTGGGTGGGCTCAAACCACCAACCTTTCGGTTAACAGCCGAACGCACTAACCAATTGCGCCACAGAGACACACGCAGAGATGTTTCATTGGACAGTACACATGAGTCACATGACTTGCTAACTTTTACAGAAGGGCAATTAAGTTTGGTAAATTGAAATAATGGCATGTTTCTGACCTGAATGAGAGCGGCAGTAAAAAGATCTCACACTTGTCAGAGACAACGTCTGAAGCCCAGGTTAATAGGACCTGGTAGTTAGAGAAGGATCACTTGTTTGTTAGTTTAAGTCCAAAAGTGGGTGTGGCCCATACAGGGATCTAACCCGCGACCTTGGCGTTATTAGCACCACGCGCTAACCAACTGAGCTAACCAGCCAGTTAATCTACACTGTTTATCTACACTCTTTAGATCTTTGCACATAATTCTACACTAACTTCATTCAAGCAGTTGCATGGCAGCACAAAAACCATTTGAGATTCTGCACACTTTCAGTGAAGATCTGCAGAAATGAGTGGCTCCTAAACTGAATTTGGTTGTTATTGCACCAGAAATGCAGCAGTTTCGTGTTATTTTAATGATCCGAGATCTCCGTCCTATTTGAGACCATGCATTAATGCAGTAGGTCAGTATACTCTCCACAGAGCAGTGGTAGAATGCCACCAAAAGCTCCATGTTCAGGTTGGTTTTTCTGAGTGTTTTCAGGTGGTGTTTGTGGTCCAAGTGAGGTCCTCTATGATGTGGCTTCCCAGAAACTTGAAGCTGGAGACTCTTTCCACTTCTTCTCCTTTGATGTTTAAGGGAGTGAGGTTCTCATGGACATGCTGAAGATTTTACTGGTGGGCACAGTCTCTGAGTTTTCTTCCTGGGATCCCATCAGGCCCTGCAGCCTTTCTGACATTCACAGATCTAAGGGTTCGTCTGTACAGTAAGAGAGTGCTCACTGGTAGCTGGTGTGGTTACAGCAGCTGGATCCATCCCTTGTGCCTCAAAGCGGGCAAAGAAATTATTTAGATCCTCTGCCAGTGAGACGCTGTTAGCTGTTTGAAGATCTTTGCTCTGCTCTGTATCCTCTAGTGATGTTGGAATAGACACAGCACCAGGTATTATATAGAAGCACACGCCCTCTCTGTGACTCTTACCGGAGTCTTTGTTTCTGTCTTTCTGGTGGATTGAGCAGCCTACTAATTCAATAGCTGCATCTGGCACATCTGGATTAAGCTAAGATTTTGTGATTATCATCATACACGTTTTCTGTATAGAAGTTGGCGATGTTAAACTTAGTCTCAGTTCATCCATCGTTTGAAAGCGACCTGAGGTTCGTGACAAACAGACTTGTTAGCGGTAGTTTGTAAGGGGCTCTTTAGCCTTGCTAAGATACCGGACCGGCATCTTCGTTTTTGTCGTCTCTTCCTCCGCCGTCTTCGTCACCTTTCGTTGGGTGTGGTCTCAAGTTCGTCTCGGCTGTAGGAGAGGAGACTTAATGAGTGAATTCAGTTTAAATATTAATTTAAAAAAACTTACCCATGATGATTTACCAGGTCGTTTGTTACAGTTTCCTTTCCAGTCGTACCTCCACAAAAACCAAGACACTCAATCTGTAAAAGAAAGACACGTGCATGAATGTGATGAGGTTCTAAGATCTCTGAATATAATCCTGATCATCTCTAATGAACCCAAATGTAATTCATACTCCACATTCACTGCACTATACTGCACCTCCAACATACTGACACTCACAGTTACCCTTATACTGCACCTCTATCTGTTACTGCACCACAGTCAGTATACATACTGTAACCAAATTTATTCAGGTACTGTACACCACACACACACACACATTTTCTAATGTTGTGCTCACTAATAAAAGTCAAAAAGTTTTAAGGTTTTTTTTCTGCTCTTAAACATAGTAGAGGGCCACCTAAGAACACACCAGGGTTGGGTAAATTGTCAAAGTGCATCTTTTACAGGGACTATAACAAAGTACATACATAACACATAAAAAACAGTTTAAAGTAGAAAGCACTTACTAGTCTAGAGGTTCATGTCAAAGTGTCTGAACTGAGATTCGATGGCAAGTGGAGAAGTGAAATCCTCAATTTGTTTTGGATCATTTTTTCCAAGTGCATTTGTGATGGACCTGAGTAGGTCGAGCTTTTCATTATGTTGTTGTAGCAGCAGCTCTAATACAGTCAAAATTTCTCTCTCCATTACTGTTAGTAAAATATCATTTACAATATTCAGTTTCTAAATACACACACACACAAACACACACACATCTTGTACACACGTAATACACACACATCAGTACACAATCACACGTCATACACATGTATGAGGTGTCAATACCAGGGTGTGTCATGGTATGGGGGTGTGTCAGTACCAGGGTGTGTCATGGTATGGGGTGTGTCAGTACCAGGGTGTGTCATGGTATGGGGGTGTGTCAGTACAAGTACCAGGGTGTGTCATGGTATGGGGGTGTGTCAGTACCAGTACCAGGGTGTGTCATGGTATGGGGGTGTGTCAGTACCAGGGTGTATCATGGTATGGGGGTGTGTCAGTACCAACAAACCACTCTGGACAGGTTGCCAGACAAACGTAAACAAACACACTTATACCTAGGGTACTCCGTTACCCCCAGGACATGGGGAGAACATGCACACTTCACCCGGGAATCGAACCCAGGATCCTACAGAAGCCGTCCCACAGTGGAAATCAAGTCAGTATATGTGCAGTCACATGAATCCAGTCATGCCCATATATGGTAAAGGTAAATTCACTCTGCTCCCTCGGAACGCTGTGACATCACAATGTGGACCTGTGCTCTTCAGGAGCAGCATTTAGATTTTCTCCTCATTTACGATGGCTGCTTCTCTGAGACAGAGGTTTCTGCATGTGCTGTGTTGCGGGGCGCCTCCCTGGGCGTCCTCCGGGGGCGACCCAGGTCACGGGGGCGGCGCGGAGGATGAGGAAGCACTCCTGATGGAGGGGTTTCTGTTTAAGAGGACCAGGAGTGTGTTTAAAACCTGGAACAGGTCTGTACACTGATGCTTAGTGTATATATTAGGATTTATATATATATATATACACACTTAATATTATATTTATACACTCAATATTATATATATATATAAACGATGCGTTTGATCTCTGCAGGCGGTGGTTCATCATACACAACAATCAGCTTCTCTACAAGAAGAGGTTTAAGGTAGTTCACATGACTTTACATGATCTAAATCAGCTCTCTCCTGGACCCATAATGCACCCTCATCTTTTGGGCGCATCACAGCAGAGGTCGACTTCTGTGCCGGGCTGTGTCCCACACCGCCCCGTCATGTTTAAGTCTGGGACGATTTCACCGGCGTTTATATCATTGACTGTATTAATAAGAAGGTTTTATGTTCTATTCCCCCAGCATGACTTCACGGTGCTGGCTGAAGACCTGCAGCGCTGTTCGGTCCAGAGCTGCGAGGACACCGGGCGACGCTTCTGCTTCCGTGTGGTCACGCCCACAAAGTAAGTCCAGATCTATAATCATCAGAGACAGACAGACAGACAGACGATCAATAGACAGACAGACAGGTAGATAGACAGACTATTTATCTATCTGTCTATCCATCTGTCTGTCTGAATGTCTGTCTATCTATCTGTTTATCTATCTACTCAAACTGTCTATCTGTCTGCATCCTATATAATCTGTATCTATCACCGTGTGTGTACAGGAGCTGTACGTTCCAGGCCGACTGTGAGGCAGGTAGACGGGCGTGGATCAGCGCCATTCAGAACCTGACTGAGAGAGAAGAAACAGTCGAGAGCGAGGTGAATTATCATCACCACTATACTCCGGGAGGGGAGGGGTTCGGTTCTCGACTCTGTAACACCAGTTTAATGTGTCTGAATGAGCAGGAATCAGACGGGTACGAGAATGATTCAGAATCAGGGTCACACCCACTTTAATGATTAAAGCTAGCATGGCTGAGAGTAAGGTGAGCATGTGCTGTGTATCAGGACTTTCTAACCTGAGTAATTTAATCACTGAAAGTAAGAATACCACCCTCTTCTTCTACCATCTTTAATTCTGGCTTCATTTCACCTAATGAACGTGGCATGACCTTTATAAATGCTTACAATCAATTTTATCAATAAAATTTTGTCAATTTTGTCAAGAAAAAATAGAACTGCTGTGTAATTTAGTGAATTCTTGCACTGCACATGGCAGAGGACTAAAAGAAATTAAGACCATGTAGAATAAAAGTATTAGGAAAGTATGAGGTTAAAAGCATCAGCTTTTATTTATTCTTAAAAGAAAAATACATGAACCTCAGTCATCTCACACGAAGATCTGTTCTGCTCAACAACAGTAAAGCTCTCCATCGTTTCTGTGTGGCAGCTCCATAACTGAAGGGCTGTCAGTGTAGAATCGGGTATGTGGGTATATGCCCTGCCCTTTGTACACAGGCCGGTTAGCTCAGTTGGTTAGAGCGTGGTGCTAATAACACCAAGGTTGCGGGTTCGATCACCGTATGGGCCACACCCACTTTTGGACTTAAACTAACAAACAAGTGAGGTCAAGAGTACCTGCTAGTTAGAGAAGGCCAGAGAAGGCTGGCCAAAAGTGACCAAACCCCTGGCCCTTTTGCCCAATTAGTTAGGTAAAGATTAAAACAGACAAGGGTGAAAGCAGGTTAAAAACTATGGTCAAGTGTGTTTTTCTAAAGCCGATGGCTTTAAGAACGGTCACTATCAAGCTGGCGTTCTGCTTGTTACTCTTGAACTTTAAGAAGGTGCTCAGCTTCCAGTACTTTTGCACAAGAATGTGTTTTCAACTTTCTACCAGCTACCTAGAGAGGCGTGATGGCCAAGTGGTAAGGCGTTGGTCTTGTAAACCGAAGATCACGGGTTCAATCCCCGTTCGTGCTTTTAACATGCATGCTCTCATTTTAAAACATGACCAATATGCTCTAGTTCACATTCCCTCTAGGCTAATTTAAGAAATACAACTCATTTCCTATTTTCCCCTGCAGGTCTTATTTGCCACATTAATGCTGTGCTTCCACACCAGCACATTTCCTCTACATTGGGATGGCAGCTTAGAGGTACTGCATGTCGTGCCTGTATGAGCTCCAGAGTGTCACAATCCCTTGAAATATCCAGGTACTTAGTCAGACTCAATCACAAGCTTGTTTCAAACTTCACCCAGCTGACTGAGCAAAGGTACAGGAGTTAGATGAATTTTGGATGGGACTTTCTATTGGCTTGCATGACATGATGGAGAGTGTTTAATGTCTTTTGGAGCCAACCGGTTCAGAGAGCCAGTTCTTAACAGCTACCACAAAAGACTATGCAAGTGTGCTGTTAAATCTGCAATCCCTCACTTGACAGAGGCTAGAGATTCCTGCTCCTGGTTCTGCTCCTGGTTCTGCTTCTCTTTTTGCAAAGACTCTCGTACCCGTAGGAGTTTTACCCTGGAAGCTCAAGTTGGGGATGTAGCTCAGTGGTAGAGCGTGTGCTTCACATGTATGAGGTTCTGGGTTCAAGCCCCAACATCTCCATTCAGTAGTTTTTAATTAGGGACCATGTCTTGCCTAACGGTCTTATTCTCTACAATAGCGCTATCGAGCCAAAGCAATCCTACCGTCTTACAAAAGGGGATGTAGCTCAGTGGTAGAGCGCATGCTTTGTATGTATGAGGTCCAGGGTTCAATCCCCTGCATCTAGTTGTTACTTTTGCCCAAGGAAATTTTTCAGTGTGTGACCTTTCTTTGCTGTGCTGCCATTGCCATGGGCTAAGGCGTCGCTCTCGTAAACCAAATCTCACAGCTCATTCCAAGAGTGTGTCTTATTCGTGCTTTGTTTTTAATGTCACAGACAAAATGCTCCTTGAAACATACACTTGGCCGTTAAAGACCCAATCACAAGTTTTTTCTTTTGTAAACTTCACCTGACTGAAAGATCAACGGCTATAGCAGAGCACAAGAGAACTTAATACATCAAAGCTGTAATTCCACAGCAGCATCTTACTGCTACACAGGGATTGTAGCTTAGATTAAGCCGTTTAAATATCCGGGTAGTTGTTTCAGACCCTGTTAGAACATCAAGTTCATTTGAAGAAAATCTTGCTGCTCAGATCTTCTACTCCAGTGTCGTTTACTGAATATGAGAAAACAAGCCTTTGAATTCTTAAGTGTACACTGGGAGAGACTTAAACACACACACACTTATAATAAGTCTTCCAATTTATTAGGTATATGAAGCAGGCTTATATAGTCTGTGTCTGCATGAGAAATGTGAGCCTATGCCTAAACTTAGTTGAATTTTAATGGTGAGATAGCCCAAAGCTAAGTTAATGGTTTGGGAGCTGGGATTAGAGAACACGCAAAAAACCTATATAAATAGGTGCTATGGTTAACTATTGCTGGGATGTGTGTTGCAACTCAGAGGTCAAAGGAGAAGGACAAATGCCAAAAGTTTATGAACACTTTTTTATTCTATCTATCAGTTCCCCTTTTTCAGGCCCAAAAGGACTGATCTAAATAATCAAATTGTTTCTGGGCCTGGGAATGAGATTCTGTGAATGGAAATTTTATATTTTATTAGTTATTTGCTTTCTTAGTTCAATTAGCAGAGGTAGAAGAGACTTTTGGAAGGTTTCTTAGGTCCAGAGATATGTTGACCTTGGCATGGGCATCTTGCTTCCGTGGGAATGCATGGGTGTCAGGACTGTGTGTGCGGGGGTGCACGCGGGGTTTTGATATGGGTGCATTCTTGTGGAAGTACGCCATGTTTCTAACAAACTGACTATTCTTGTAGGATGATAAACAAGTTTGGTTTGGGAAGTTGACCTTGAGCTGGGTTGCTGAGCAGAGTTAGCCTGAAGGGGCAGTAAGCGGGGTATAAATACTGTGATAGGGCAGACAGAGTCGCCCTTTCTCTCCTGTACAGGCATGTGTGCGTTTGCATTGAGATTGGCCCTCAGCTGAGTAATAAATTGATTATTTGCTTTTATCATTATCCTGGTTGTCTGTGTCAATCTTTAAGGGTTATTTTGAATTCCCACAACACATTCAGGTCAGAAATATGTGATTATTTTAATAAGCCAAACTTAATTGACCTGCTGTGAAAGTTAGCAAGTCATGTGACCCGTGTGTACCGTCCAATGAAACATCTGTGCGTGTGTCTCTGTGGAGCAATCGTTTAGCGCGTTCGGCTGTTAACGGAAAGGTTGGTGGTTCGAGCTCACCCAGGGACAAGTGTCTTTTATTGCACAACCTGCCTGTTGATCAAATGGATAGGAGACACAACAACAATGTGTAGTCCCAATAGTGGAAATAAGTAACTGATAACATCCAGTAAACAACAGTCCTACAAGCACAAACATCCACCTGATAAGTCACCGGAGACCGGCTGTCCAAAGTGGAAAAACGTCCTTTTTGTTTCTGTAGATGTTAAATGAAGATACTCGCCCAACATGGGGCTCGAACCCACAACCCTGAGATTAAGAGTCTCATGCTCTACCGACTGAGCTAGCCAGGCTTAAGCAGCATGTCAGAACAGACAGCTCATCGATCAGACCATCAGAGAGATGTAGGTTTAATTCACTAACATCACGACCAGATTAAGAACTAATTCACAGTTTACAAACAAACTAAATTTAGAATAAACAACAGACACAGACTTACTGTCACTGTATTGTATTATAGTGTTAAATTGTAGCGTATTTTAATGAGATTATGCTTTAATGCTGTATTTTCTTAAATTTATTTAATCCAGCACAATGGTTAAACTGCACAACCCAACAAGTTAAAATAACCCATCATGTGTTCTGTCCAATATTTACACAGTGCTGGTTGCCAAATAACACATTTTCACCTGCATTCAGACTTTTCTTTCCTGTATACCAATGCAGGCCATTGCAGGTTTACAACATGTTACAAAAACACTTGGGACACTTTATTTTTGCTTTCTTAATCTTGTCACATTGTATTGAAACTAAAATAAATAAATAAAAACTTAAAATTTAAAAGCAAGTGTTTAGGTTCATTCATCATCTTAACACATATTACAAACTAATCAAGCTCGGCAAATTTCAGACATTGTTCACATAAACAAAAATCTCAGTTGGAAGCACAAGGTGATTCATTTATTTATAGACGGTGCTGTTTATGGTTTTACACTTAAAAACATGAACAGTTGAAAAATAACAACAAACATGACAACTATTCTGCCCCTGCTCGTGTGTGTGTGGCTACAAGCTCGACAGATAGACAACAGGTTTCCCAAGAAAAGCCGGACACCAAAATTCTCCTCAAAGCTTTACTTAAGACTCACTGTAAAACTGTAAAGCAGACATACAAAATGTGTCTTAGTTACATTTGTTTCCTGAGTGCATTTACATGACACTGTACATTAAAATGAATAGAACCCGAATCGTTAGCTTAAAGCTAACTTCTATGGAAAAACCCATATAGATGCTAGCGGTTAGCATTTACAAAGATTTAGAACTTATTTTCTTACATTAACCAAGGTTTACATCAGAGATAGTCTAAGCATAAAGCTATACAGCAACTGAACATAAAAATACTCACAGGCAAATGTTTTCCTGGCCATATAATGCAGAGCAAGAAAACCGCAACTGATTAGTTTTCTCATACAGTATAAAACTACCTACGGGAACAGTGAAGGTACAAATGAACTCTAATGCGATAAATCCTGACCACTAGGGGTCTCCCTTTGCCCAATGTAAATAACAGAACATCACACTCCCCGTCTGTTATAATGATTTATAACACTATTCCCCCTTTATAAGTAGAATAACCTCTGAGACGGGCCTAGAATAAACCTTCTGAATACACTTTCTGACTACCTTTACGTCCACTTTACGGACTTTAGAGTCTTTGCTGGGAATGGCGTTCACAACCACTCCAACAGGCCACTCGTTTCTCTTGACTTGAGTATCTTTAAGAAGCACAACATCTCCTTCTGACAGGTTTGGCTTGTCCACGTGCCACTTTCGCCTTGGTTGAAGTGAAGGCAGATACTCTTGACGCCAGCGTTTCCAGAATGCATCAGCCAGAGCCTGGACCTGCTTCCACTGCTTGCTGTAGAGGTCTTTGAGTTTGTACTCTCCTGGTGGTGGTGACACTGGATCAATCTTTTGAGTCAAGAGCATAGCAGGTGTCAAAACAGTGGGCATGTCTGGATCAGAAGAGATGGGAATTAGCGGTCTGGCATTCATGATGGCCATAACTTCGGACATGAGTGTGACCAGAACCTCATGAGTCAGATGGACTGTTTTTGTCTTAAGCAGCAGGGCATCCAGTATTCTATGAGCGACACCTATCATACACTCCCACACTCCACCCATGTGTGAGGAGTGGGGAGGGTTGAATGTCCATGAGCTGCCTCGGTCTTGAAGATAAGTTGCCAGTTCAGGGTCTTCGGGGTTTATTTTAAGCTCCTTGCATGCCCCGACGAAGTTCGTTCCTCTGTCAGAATGGAAGTGATGGACAGGACCACGGACAGCTGTGAATCTTCTCAATGCATTTACAAAGCTTGAGGAAGACAGAGATTCAAGCACTTCAATGTGCACAGCTCTGGAAACTAGGCATGTGAAGATGACTGCCCAGCATTTATCCTCTGCAATGCCACCTCGAGTTCGTCTTGCACTGATGATCCATGGGCCAAATACGTAGACACCTACGGAGGGCCTGGGTTGAGTCGTTCAGCAGGTAAGTTTGAAATTTTTTGTTCTTCCATTCTTCCTCTTAACTTATTACAGGTCACACATTTATGTATGATGTTTGACACTAGCCTTTTGCCTCCAATCAGCCACAGACCAGCAGAACGAACAGCACCTTCTGTCAGACTCCTGCCCTGATGTGCGACCTGTTCATGGTAATGCCTTACCAATAATGTAGCTGTGTGGTGCTTCTTGGGAACAATTATCGGGTGTTTCTCTTCCCAGGGTATGTCAGCCAATGGGATGCGCCCTCCAACTCTCATCAGGCCATCTGCATCCACAATGGGGTTCAGCTTCCTCAGAAGACTGGACTTAGGGATGGCATCACCCCTGGAAAGACATTTAAACTCTTCTGCAAACACATCATGTTGGGCATTTCTTATTATTACCAGTTTTGCTTGTGTCAGTGCATCTGTTTTGCTGTTCGAACTTTTCAGACAGCTTCTGACCTTGAGTATGAGCTTGGCTATAGCCCTACTGAGTGTCCTCCAACTGGAGAAGTGTTCAAATCGGTGTGACCCCAACTCACTTTCAGAGGCATTGGTTGTGAAAGCTGTAACCTGCTGTGGGTGTATATCTTTGTCTGCGTCAGGGTCTATGAGCTCAAAAGTCTGTAGTTGTGAGCAGTCTCTGGACAAGAAAGCTGGGCCTTTAAACCAGTTGGTGTCTTTCAACACAGCTGCTGGCACTGAGCGGGTCCCATAGTCTGCAGGGTTGTGTTCTGTGCTGACAAAGTGCCACTGTTCAGGGCTTGTGGACCTCCTGATGCGGGCAACTCTGTTGGCTATGTATACATAAAATCTTCTACTTGTGTTGTGAATGTAGCCCAAAACAATCCGACTGTCAGTGTAGAGTGTGGTCTTGTGGATGTCTATGTCCAGTTCGTCAGTGATCAAGTCTGCCATTTCAGTGGCCAAGACAGCAGCACAAAGTTCCAATCGTGGAATGGTGTGAGGACGGTGTGGGGCCAGCTTTGACTTGCCCATGAGGAATCAATTGTAACTGTTTCCCTCCATGTCCGTTGCTTTGAGGTAGGCCACTGCTGATATGGCCATAGTGGATGCATCAGAGAAGACACAGAGTTCTCTGTGTCTTGCGGAGTGCAGAGAAATGGGCACATAGGCTCTGTTTATCTGAAGCTGTTCAAGATCACAGAGTGAGTCAGTCCACAGTCTCCACTGTTCTTCCTTCGGCGCTGGTAGAGGATCATCCCATTCAGCTTGTTCGGTAGACAGCTCTCTGACCAAAGCCTTTCCTTGGATAGTTACAGGTGACACAAGATTCCCCTTCTAGTGAATGGCTTCCGTTCTCTGGAAACATGGAAGGTGAAAGTGTCAGACTGTAGGTTCCAGATAAGACCTAGACTCCGTTGTAGTGGCAAGGGGTCTACGGTTAACTCCAAATCCACTAGGTTTTCGGCCCTCTCTTCAGGGGGAAAGGCATCCATCACGGCCTGGCTGTTGGATGCTATTTTGTGTAACTTGATGCTTGACTCTGCTAACATTTCCTTTGTTCTTTTCAGGACCGAGATGGCTTCACCTTCAGTGGGAAAAGAGGAAAGCCCATCATCAACATAGAAGTTCCTTATGATGAATTCTTTAGCTTCAGCACCATGTTCTTTCTCAACATGCAGGCCTGCTTTTCTCAGGCCATATATGGCTACTGCAGGGGAGGGAGAATTTCCAAACACATGCACTTTCATGTGATACTCAGTGATACGCTTGCTTGGGTTGTTATCTTCAAACCACAAAAATCTCAGAAAATCGCGATGTTCTTCCTGGACAATGAAGCAATAATACATCTGTTGAATATCAGCTGTCATGGCTAAGGGCTCTTTGCGGAAACGCATGAGGACACCCAGTAAGGTATTGTTCATGTCAGGCCCTCGTAGAAGAACATCGTTGAGGGAAAGGCCCTCGTGTTTGGCGCTAGAGTCAAACACCACACAGATCTGGTCTTTTTTCTGTGGGTGATAGACACTGAAGTACCAGCGTAAGTACCAGCGTTCTTATTGTGGTGTCAGCACTGGAGAAGGCTCTGCTTGGTCTGCGTCAAACATAGCTTGCATAAATTTGAAGAAATGTTCCTTCATGCCTTGTTTCTTTACCAGCATACGGCACAGGGACGTAAGACAATTGATGACGTGTTGTATGTTGTTGGGTAGACGGGGCCTGTTTGGCCTGAAGGGCAGAGGTGCTACCCAACAGCTTGCTTCATCCAAGTAAACCTCTCTTTCCATGAGGTCAAGGAAAAGCTCATCCTCAATAGACATGCCAAGCCTGTCATCATGCTGTGTTTTTTGAAACACATTTCTGCTCAGGCTGTCTACCTCGTTATTGTGACTGAATGCAGAGACACTTGGGAAGCTGTGAGGAGGTTCAAGGCCTCCAATCTTTTCTTTTACGACTAAGCCGCTGGTGCATGGGCTGAGAATGGAGTGTCGCCCACACACCAGCGCACTGGTTCTGAAGACGCTGACCCCGGTTGTCCGGTGAGTTCGTCCCAGGCACACGTCTCCGATAATTACCCATCCAAGGTCGAGCCGCTGGGCGAACGGTGCGCTGAGAGGGCCGTTACACTGTTCTCGAACCTTGTGCACCTGGATCAAGTGTGAAGTTGTGAAGTCCAGGTGGCTTGTCCTTGTGACGAGTGATGTGGGGCTAATTCAGTAAACTCATGATCACTGATTTCACTGATACCACCCTGATTCCTGCAGCTCTGAACACCATTGTCCATGGTAGGCTGGCGCACTGGTGAATGTGAGGTCATAGGTGGTTTTACATCAGGAGGTGAGGCTGTGAATGAGTTTAATGTGTTGGCTGTTACACTCTGATAGAACTGGCGACCCGGCTGTTGAACAGGCATCTGCACTGCAGCATTTTCACCATGTAGTTCAGCTGGGGTCTGAGGCAGCATGCTGTTTTTTCTCTACTGAGGTGGGCTCATTTGTTCATATTCTTCGGCAGCTGCCTCTAGTATTTCAGCTTCTGCTTGCGCAGCTGCAGCCGCTTTTTCCATTCTCAATTCATGCAAGTTAGCTTGAATTATAGCTTGCTGCTTTAACATCTCTGCTTCATGTTTAGCGAACGCCAGCTCTGCACGAGTAGCTTTGGCTTTAGCACGTGCTTTCAAGGCGAGAGAGCTAGCTACAGAAAGTTTGCTGGTTCGTGAGCAGCTGGATATTTGTGATCGCGTTTGCAATTCCACAAAATCCATATCTTTTTTGTTCGGTGTCATGATGATTGCTTGAGTTCGTTTTCTACTCACAGGTTGGAGGATCGATGGCCGTTGGAAAACATTTGTCTTTTTACTATTCTGCCCCTGCTCGCGTGTGTGTGTGGCTACAAGCTCGACAGACAGACAACAGGTTTCCCAAGAAAAGCTGGACGCCGAAATTCTTCTCAAAGCTTTACTTAAGACTCACTGTGAAACTGTAAAGCAGACATACAAAATACGTCTTAGTTACATTTGTTTCCTGAGTGCATTTACATGACACTGTACATTAAAATGAATAGAACCCGAATCGTTAGCTTAAAGCTAACTTCTATGGAAAAAACCATATAGATGCTAGCGGTTAGCATTTACAAATTACTCAAGAGATTTAGAACTTATTTTCATCCATTAACCAAGGTTTACATCAGAGATAGTCTAAGTATAAAGTTATACAGCAACTGAACATAAAAACACTCACAGGCAAATGTTTTCCTGGCCATATAATGTAGAGCAAGAAAACTGCAACCGATCAGTCTCCTCATACAGTATAAAACTACCCACGGGAACAGTAAAGGTACAAATGAACTCTACTGCGATAAATCCTGACCACTAGGGGTCTCCCTTGCCCAATGTAAATAACAGAACATCACAAATAGTTTAACCTAAAGATTTATACTTTTATTATTACTATTTACTTATTACTGTTTACTGTGTAATTAATTACCTATTAATTACACAGTATAATTCATTCATTGCTAACCATTTCTCCCCAACACTCACTTCACTATATTTGATATTTTTATTTTTAGCTTGTTTGGTACAATCTGATGAGTCACACTTGTGTCTAAGTGCTGATAAATGACCAAAGCGGCTCCAAAACTGTGTGCATCATTTCTGTAAAATGTGAATGCGCTGGTGTTTTTTGAGATTACTCTGTCTATTAAAACTCTTTCCACACTGTGAGCACTGATATGGTTTCTCTCCAGTGTGAATGCGCTTGTGTGTTTTGAGATCACTCTGTGTATTAAAACTCTTTCCACACTAAGAGCACTGATATGGTTTCTCTTCACGTGTGAATGCGCTGGTGTATTTTAAGCTCACTCTTTGTATTAAAACTCTTTCCACATTGTGAGCACTGATACGGTTTCTCTCTAGTGTGAATGCGCTGGTGTTCTTTGAGATACTCCTGTCTGTTAAAACTCATTCCACACTGTGAGCACTGATACGGTTTATTACTCTGTATATTAAAACTCTTTCCACACTGAGCACTGATATGGTCTCTCCAGTGTAAAAGCGCGGGTGTATTTTAAGCTCACTCTTCTTATTAAAACTCTTTCCAAACTGTGAGCACTGATACGGTTTCTCTCTAGTGTGAATGCGCTGGTGTCTTTTCAGAACGCTTTGATGATTAAAACTCTTCCCACACTGTGAGCACTGATATGGTTTTTCTCCAGTGTGAATGCGCTGGTGTATTTTGAGATGACTCTGTGTATTAAAACTCTTTCCACACTGTGAGCACTGATACGGTTTCTCTCCAGTGTGAATGCGCTGGTGTATTTTGAGATGACTCTGTGTATTAAAACTCTTTCCACACTGTGAGCACTGATACGGTTTCTCTCCAGTGTGAATGCGCTGGCGCATTTTGAGATGACTCTGTGTATTAAAACTCTTTCCACACTGTGAGCACTGATATGGTTTCTCTCCAGTGTGAAAGCGCTGGTGTATTTTGAGCACACTCTGTGTAATAAAACTATTTCCACACTGTGAGCAGGAATACGGTTTCTCTCCAGTGTGAATGCGCTGGTGCATTTTGAGCACACTCTGTTGATTATAACTCTTCCCACACTGTGAGCACTGATATGGTTTCTCACCAGTGTGAATGAACTGGTGTCTTTTGAGAGCACTCGGGAACCTGAAGCTCTTCCCGCACTGTGAGCAGACGTTTCCTTCTTCCTTTGTGGGACTGAGAGAGGCGTTAATGCTGACAGTACCAGAGGACGTTTGCTGATTACTGGAGCTTCTGGTGGGCGTCAGATCCTCATGTTCAGTCTTAATCTTCACCAGAGTCTCATATTTATCATGGTTGCAGCTCTTGATGTGATTGTGGAGCTGATTTTGGGTTGTAGAGGAACATGGACACGAGGAGCAGCAGAAATCCTTGTTCAGTTCTGAAGCAGATTTATTTTATAAATGTATTTGATTATTTATCATGTTATAAATGTATATTATTATTTATAATGTTATAAATGTATTTATTATTTATAATGTTATACATGTATTTGATTATTTATAATGTTATACATGTATTTGATTATTTATAATGTTATAAATGTATGTGATTATTTATAATGTTATAAATGTATTTGATTATTTATAATGTTATAAATGTATTTGATTATTTATAATGTTATAAATGTATTTGATTATTTATAATGTTATAAATGTATTTGATTATTTATAATGTTATACATTTATTTGATTATTTATAATGTTATAAATGTATTTGATTATTTATAATGTTATAAATGTATATTATTACTTATAATGTTATAAATGTATTTATTATTTATAATGTTATACATGTATTTGATTATTTATAATGTTATAAATGTATTTGATTATTTATAATGTTATAAATGTATGTGATTATTTATAATGTTATAAATGTATTTGATTATTTTCTGCTTCAGAACTGAACAAGGATTTCTGCTGCTCCTCGTGTCCACGTTCCTCTACAACCCAAAATCAGCTCCACAATCACATCAAGAGCTGCAACCATGATAAATATGAGACTCTGGTGAAGATTAAGACTGAACATGAGGATCTGACGCCCACCAGAAGCTCCAGTAATCAGCAAACGTCCTCTGGTACTGTCAGCATTAACACCTCTCTCAGTCCCACACAGGAAGAAGGAAACGTCTGCTCACAGTGTGGGAAGAGCTTCAAGTTCCAGTGTGATCTCAAAATACACCAGCGCATTCACACAGGGGAGAAACCGTATCAGTGCTCACAGTGTGGGAAGAGTTTTAGTCATCAGAGTGTTCTCAGAAGGCACCAGCACATTCACACTGGAGTAAAGCCGTATCAGTGCTTACAGTGTGAGAAGAGTTTCAATACAAAGAGTGATCTCAAAATACACCAGCGCATTCACACTGGAGAGAAACCATATCAGTGCTCACAGTGTGGGAGGAGTTTTTATACACAGTCTAGTCTCAAAATACACCAGCGCATTCACACTGGAGAGAAACCATATCAGTGTTCACACTGTGGAAAAAGTTTTATTCAACAGATTAATCTCAAAACACACCAGCACATTCACACTGGAGAGAAACCGTATCAGTGCTCACAGTGTGGAAAGAGTTTTAATAGACAGAGTGATCTGAAAACACACCAGCGCATTCACACTGGAGATAAACCGTATCAGTGCTCACAGTGTGGGAAGAGTTTTAATCAACAGAGTTCTCTCAAAAGACACCAGCGCATTCACACTGGAGAGAAACCGTTTCAGTGCTCACAGTGTGGGAAGAGTTTTAATGCAAAGAGTGAGCTTAAAATACACTTGCGCATTCATAGTGGAGAGAAACCATATCAGTGCTCACAGTGTGGGAAGAGTTTTAATACACAGAGTAATCTCAAAATACACCAGCGCATTCACATTGGAGAGAAACCGTATCAGTGCTCACAATGTGGAAAAAGTTTTATTCAACAGAGTCATCTCAAAAAACACCAGCGCATTCACACTGGAGATAAACCGTATCAGTGCTCACAGTGTGGGAAGAGTTTTAATCAACAGAGTTCTCTCAAATTAAGGCCTTTTTTTAAGATAAACGAATTTAAGACTTTTTAAGACTCTTTAAGGATCCGCAGACACCCTGGGTACAATCTGATGAGTCACACTTGTGTCTAAGTGCTGATAAATGAGCAAAGCAGCTCCAACACTGTGAGCATCATTTCTGTAAAATGTGAATGCGCTGGTGTTTTTTGAGACTACTCTGTATATTAAAACTCTTTCCACACTGTAAGCACTGATACTGTTTCTCTACAGTGTGAATGCGCTGGTGTGTTTTGAGAGCACTCTGTTGATTAAAACTCTGTCCACACTGTGAGCACTGATACGATTTCTCTCCAGTGTGAATGCGCTGGTGTTTTTTGAGACTACTCTGTATATTAAAACTCTTTCCACACTGTGAGCACTGATACTGTTTCTCTCCAGTGTGAATGCACTTGTGTGTTTTGAGAGCACTCTGTTGATTAAAACTCTTTCCACACTGAGAGCACTGATACGGTTTCTCTCCAGTGTGAATGCGCTGGTGGGTTTTGAGATTACTCTGTGTAATAAAACTCTTCCCACACTGTGAGCACTGATATGGTTTCTCTCCAGTGTGAATGCGCTGGTGTGATTTCAGATGACTCTGTTGATTAAAACTCTTCACACACTGTGAGCACTGATACGGTTTCTCTCCAGTGTGAATGCGCTGGTGAATGATAAGTTTGCTCTGTGTATAAAAACTCTTTCCACACTGTAAACACTGATACGGTTTCTCCCCACTGTGAATGTGCTGGTGTATCTTAAGCTCACTCATTATATTAAAACTCTTCCCACACAGTGAGCACTGATACGGTTTTTCTCCACTGTGAATGCGCTGGTGTATTTTAAGCTCACTCATTATATTAAAACTCTTCCCACACTGTGAGCACTGATATGGTTTCTCTCCAGTGTGAATGTGCTGGTGTCTTTTGAAAGCATTCTGTTGATTAAAACTCTTCCCACACTGTGAGCACTGATACGGTTTCTCTCCAGTGTGAATGCGCTGGTGTTTTTTGAGATTACTCTGTATATTAAAACTCTTTCCACACTGTGAGCATTGATACGGTTTCTCTCCAGTGTGAATGCGCTGGTGTTTTTTCAGATCACTCTGTCCATTAAAACTCTTTCCACACTGTGAGCACTGATACGGTTTCACTCCAGTGTGAATGCGCTGGTGTTTTTGAAGATTACTCTGTTGATTAAAACTCTTTCTACACTGTGAGCACTGATACGGTTTCTCTCCAGTGTGAATGCGCTGGTGTTTTTTCAGATCACTCTGTCCATTAAAACTCTTTCCACACTGTGAGCACTGATACAGTTTCACTCCAGTGTGAATGCGCTGGTGTATTTTAAGCTCACTCTTTGTATTAAAACTCTTTCCACACTGTGAGCACTGATACAGTGTCACTCCAGTGTGAATGCGCTGGTGTCTTTTCAGATCACTCTGTCCATTAAAACTCTTTCCACACTGTGAGCACTGATATAGTTTCTCTCCACTGTGAATGCGCTGGTGTATTTTAAGCTCACTCTTTGTATTAAAACTCTTTCCACACTGTGAGCACTGATACGGTTTCTCTCCAGTGTGAATGCGCTGGTGTATTTTGAGATGACACTGGTACCTGAAGCTCTTCCCACACTGTGAGCAAACGTTTCCTTCTTCCTGTGTGGGACTGAGAGAGGTGTTAATGCTGACAGTACCAGAGGACGTTTGCTGATTACTGGAGCTTCTGGTGGGCGTCAGATCCTCATGTTCAGTCTTAATCTTCACCAGAGTCTCATATTTATCATGGTTGCAGCTCTTGATGTGATTGTGGAGCTGATTTTGGGTTGTAGAGGAACGTGGACACGAGGAGCAGCAGAAATCCTTGTTCAGTTCTGAAGCAGAAAATAATCAAATACATTTATAACATTATAAATAATCAAATACATTTATAACATTATAAATAATCAAATACATTTATAACATTATAAATAATCAAATACATTTATAACATTATAAATAATCAAATACATTTATAACATTATAAATAATCAAATACATTTATAACATTATAAAAAATCAAATACATTTATAACATTATAAAGAATCAAATACATTTATAACATTATAAAGAATCAAATACATTTATAACATTATAAAGAATCAAATACATTTATAACATTATAAAGAATCAAATACATTTATAACATTATAAATAATCAAATACATTTATAACATTATAAAGAATCAAATACATTTATAACATTATAAAGAATCAAATACATTTATAACATTATAAATAATCAAATACATTTATAACATTATAAAGAATCAAATACATTTATAACATTATAAAGAATCAAATACATTTATAACATTATAAATAATCAAATACATTTATAACATTATAAATAATAAATACTGTTAAATAAATTGTTAAACTGAGATCTGATGCTAAAGTCCTGTAATGTGATTCATCCTGCATTCATCATTTCCTGCTCACACTGATCTGCATGAGCACAATACAAGCTTTCACTGTATGATGCTTCATCCCAGGTTCCTCTGATTCTATTCAATCCAAATCATATTTTACTCAAGATAAAAAATATCTTACTGAGTTCATCTTTATCTTCAGGTTCTTCCTTCTTCACAGGCTTCATCTGGAAACCTCCACACTGTTGGTCCTCTGGGGTGAGGTGTTCCTCAGAGGTGACGTGTTCCACAGGGATTAAAGATCCTTCACCTGAAATTTCTTTGTTTTGTGAAAGAAAAAAAATAAGTTTGTTATTGTTGGTAGTAACGACCAACTTCTTTATTAAGCACTTAAGTTAGAACTAACAGACACGTACTTCTATACTATCTGTCAAAAACACGACCTATAAACCTTTGTTCAAACAGGGTTTCAGCAGATTTAATAATAATAATACAACCCTAAATCAGAAAAAGTTGGGACAGTATGGAAAAAGTAAATAATAATATAAACACAGACTTTGACTTTCATTTGATGTCAGACAGGATGAAGCTGAGATGTTTCATCTTTTATCTGCTCAACTTCATTTCATTTATTAATAAACACCCATTCCTGCGTTTCAGGCCTGTAACACTTTCTAAAAAAAGGAGGAGAGTTAAGATCTGGATGGAAGGTGCAGACTCATCTCTCCAGGACCATCAGCACAAACAGTCACGTATATATTGAATATATCAGCTTATATACTCGACTTTATTTCTTCTCATTCATTACCCAATCATTCAGCCACTTGTATTCACCCGACATTACTCTGTAATTATATACTAGTGTAAACATGGTACAGTCAGCATGATCTGTTTAATCTTCTTTATCTTCTGTCTCCTCATTTCACTCACCTGCTCACTTCTGCACTAAAAATACAAAAATATTACAAGACATTCAGACACGAGCAAATGAGGAGAAATGATTTTGCTCAAGTCTTACTGAGTTCATCTTTATCTTCAGGTTCTTCTTTCTTCACAGGCTTCATCTGGAAGCCTCCACACTGTTGGTCCTCTGAGAAGAGCAGTTCCACAGAAGCCACAAGTTCTGCAGGGATTAAAGTGACTTCACCTGAAATTCATCAATATGAGAAGAAGAATCTCAACAACTGGAGGAAACTGAAGGTTGTGGGTTTGGTTCCTAATAGGGATGTCCCGATCCGATCTCACAGATCGGGATCGGGGCCGATCAAGGCATTTTTAACTGATTGGAAATCGGCTTTAGTAATGCCAATCATAACCCGATCTTTTGTTTTACGTCAGCATGTCCGCTGTGTGGAAATACTTTAAATTGGAAAGTGAAACGAGTCCAACAGCGGTGTAATGTCTGTAATGCGAGCGTTTCACGAGGCGGTAGGAGCAGAGCTGCGTTCATTACTGTAGAATTTTACTGTTTATATGGTGTGTGAGTCGAGGATCACTCCGGTTTACAAAACAATAACTTTTCATCCGAGTATGAAAACTTCAGGACCATAACATACAGCTTTTACGAGTTTACGTGTTACAAGACTGAACGACATCTCAGTATCAAGCTCTCTGATTGGCTTAGTTATGTAACCGAGCGTCGTAGTGATGCACTCGCTTAATAAAGAAATAAAATACACGGTATATTCACAAATTGTCGGGAGCAAAACACTTTATTAACTTATTCTGTTCCAAATAGCGGACAGCCAGAGCCGAGCACGCTATCCCATGCACTATGGAAGCCCCAAAGGGTCAAAACACACTCACTTTGCGTAGACCGGTCCATCAAACCATTGTCACAATACAAGCACTTTAAGAACTGGCTTTCCTTCATAACAAAAGAGCCTTTCCATTTTATTTTGGTATTCAGGTTTTACTGTAATGCTGTTAAGTAACTTATTTGTTTTTTTTATATTCAAGTTAAGCTGCTACACCACTTGTGAGTGGAGATTTTTGTTCATTTTTAGTGCATCACTGCATTAAACAGAATTATGTTCTTTGAATATAAAGTTCAAAGTGAAACTGTAATTATCTCACTTCATTTTCACTACAATGCTGCACTAGGTTTGTTTACTTTTATTTTGTAAAAGAACATTAAGCAATAGTTT
Organism: Trichomycterus rosablanca; assembly: GCF_030014385.1. Classification (NCBI taxonomy): domain Eukaryota; kingdom Metazoa; phylum Chordata; class Actinopteri; order Siluriformes; family Trichomycteridae; genus Trichomycterus; species Trichomycterus rosablanca. Next base: position 24,254,547 of record NC_086001.1, on the reverse strand, counting down.
GGATGCAGGCAATTTTTTTCCTACAGCACTGCAGAGCTATTCAGTTGTTAGACATGTACATTGGATTAATTTGAATAACTGTAATGTACTTGAAGTGTGCACTGTGTAAACAGTATTATCTAGTTCTTATCTAGACAATATCTAGAAAATACAAGTATCGGTTTGAGAATCGGTATCGGATCGGGATCAAAATTAAAGATCGGGATCGGGATCAAGAACAAAAAAATTTGATCGGGACATCCCTAGTTCCTAATCATAAATAAATCCTAGTTAGATTAAAACTTAAATCCAGACTGGAGTGTAGCAGCTGTACTGTACTACTGTACTGTACTACACTAAACTGTACCATACTGTACTGTATAATACTGTACTGTACCACACTGTCTGGTGAAAAAGTGGCATCATGCTCTATATTTACTTACAGAAAAAATCATCATCATCATCATCATCCTCCTTTTGTATTATTTTCTTCTGGAATTCTTCATATTGTAGATCCACAGGGGTGACGTCTCCCTCTTCTGCTGACTGCATTATTAAAGATCTAATAGACAGACAGACAGACTATTCAACTATAAACAAAGTTCAACTATAAACAAAGTTCAACTATAAACAAAGTTCAACTATAAACAAAGTTCAACTATAAACAAATTTCAACTATAAACAAAGTTCACCTATAAACAAATTTCAACTGTAAACAAAGTTCACCTATAAACAAATTTCAACTATAAACAAAGTTCAACTATAAACAAATTTCAACTATAAACAAAGTTCAGCTATAAACAAGGTTTAAAAATATGACGTGTTTATATAAAACTGTGAGATTTAATCATGAAGAAACTCAATCAGTTCCGCTCAATTGATTCATTTTGCTGGATCGGTTCAATGAATCGGTTCATTAGTACTGAATCATGTGTGATGCTAACAGTTAGCGGAGCAGCTAATAGTTTGTGTGTTTAAATAAAACTGGAGTTAAAGCTCCTCAAATCCTCACAGTGATGTTTTATTATGAACTCTAGTTTTATTATTAATTAGAATGTGGTTATAATGAAATATAAGGGTTATAATTAAATACATATTTTACTTACAGATGAGGCTCTACAGTACAAACACAGCAGCTTCTTGTTCTTCTTATGATGTTTAATGGCGGTTGGCAGAACAACTTAAGACGCACCAGCGTCACCAACTGGACTGGAGTTGAACAGCAGCTTAGCAGTAAAACATCTCCATTAGCACATCTGGATTAGTGGTGTGCAATACTGCAAAATTTGATATCGATCCGATACCAAGTAAATACAGGGCCAGTATCGCCGATATCGATCCGATACTGATACTTTGTACTTACTTTCATGTAGGGAAGAGCAGTGTATCATGATTTATGAGGTGAATGTATCATCAATTTGCTTTGACTAATAAATGATTTTGTGTTAATTAGTTCATCATGTGCAGTGAAAACCCACTACAGTTTATAGGTGAATAAAAAGTAATTTTATTAATGTAATAAACTAATGAAGTCTGGGGGTTTTGTTGAGAAACAATTATATAATAAGAAACATAATTCCCCCTCTCATTGTACACTCTTGCTTTTTGTAAAATAAAGTACAGAAAAAGTTCCGGGAGTCTCCAGCATATACATAGCGGCTTCCTGATTCCCACAAGTCAGATAAAATCTCCTGGAATCTACAACGAGCGGCCAAGAACGACACACACACACATACGCACACACACACATGAAGGAGACAGACTTTTTTACTACGACTGCGTATTAAACCGTTATCTGATATACAATCTAGCGCACTGTGTAGGGAACATAAATCAATTGTCTAATATCCTGTCTAGTGCAATAAGAAGGGAACATAAATTTATGATCAAATATACAATCTAGTGCACTATGTAGGGAACATAATTAATTATGTAATACAGTATCTAGTGAACTGTGTAGGGAAAATAAACCAATTGTCTAATTCACTATCTAGTGCACTACGTAGTGCACTATGTAAGGAACATAAATCCGTTATCTGATATACAATTTAGTGCACTATGTAGGGAACATAAATTCATATCTAAAATACTATCTACGTAGTGCACTATGTAGGGAAGCGACTCCTTCAGCTTCCAACTGCTTGGATTGCTGAGTACTATCAACTTAGTGAATCGACTCTTTCGAATCTATTCCTGTCCTTCGACTTAAAGAATCATTTACATTTACTGTACTTTTTCAGCATTTAGCAGACACTTTTATCCAAAGCGACTTACAGCTGTGACAGTATACAGGCTAAGCAATTGAGGGTTAAGGGCTTTGCTCAAGGGCCCAACAGTTGCTACCTGGCAGAGGTGAGGCTTGAACCGGCAACCTTCTGATAACTAGTCCAGTACCTTAACCACTAGGCTACAGCTGCCTATTTGCCGTTTGATTCATTTGAACGTGCAGACTCACTCGCTCTCCCGCTGTGAGCTTCTCAAACTAGAGGTGGGTGATACCGGGAATTTTGGTATCGATCCGATACCAAGTAAATGCAGGGCCAGTATCGCCGATATCGATACCGATACTTTTTAATATTTAAGCTTCATAGATCGAAAGGATCCAAAAGACCTAGGATAGAATTACGCCAAACATTGTACGTGACAACAAAATACTTTATTATCACAATCAACATTTTTGTTTAGAAACAATGGAACAGTAACAAAACAAGGTTTGCCTTAACATTAGGAAAATAAATCTTTTTTGAGGTAGAAAAGGATAAACCACAATACAAAAATAAAATAAAAATTCTCCCCTCACTAGACATCTTTTCTAGTTCTTTCTTTCTGTGTTTCTTTTTTCAAATAGAATTGTTCTTAGGAAAAACAATAAAAAATAAGGAATTTTCTTCCTTTCAGTGCAATTCAGTTTTTTCTTAAATAAACAGAGTGTAAAAAAATATCACTCAACACAACTTAAAACAAAATCTCCTGAGGTAGAGGGCTGACAAACCACAATACAACAAAATTAACACACCACAACAAATACTGTAAACAGTTTCAAACTTATTCTGTTTTTCAAGTCGAACAATACAATAAAATAATACAAAAAATAAGGAATTTCTTCCCTTCAGTGCACTTCTCTAAGTTTTTTCTTAAATAAAGAGTGTAAAAAAATATAACTTAAAGCTAATTAAAACAATCTTCTGAGGTTAGAGAGCTGACAAACCACAATACAGAAAAATTAACACACCACAACAGTCGAAACAATACAAGAAAATAATACAAAGAATAAGGAATTTCTTCCCTTCAGTGCACTTCTGGCTTTAAACAAAATAAAAACAATAAGTGAAAATTAAATAAAGAAAGTATAAATAAAGAAAGAATACAGCTACACTGTGGGTCCTCCCCCTTTTGAGAACAAAGGATTAGAGGTTTTTATTTAAGAACAGTATCATGTCTCTCTCCGTACTGTGACGTGTGGACTCGAGGAGAGCGCTGAGTGGGCGGGCCAGGCTGAGCCTACCTGCATGGCTGTTTGGCTGGCACCGCTGAGCCACGTGACGGTGCAACAACAAAAGACGACACAGCGCAGCGCTACTCTTACAGACAGAGAGTAGACTTTGATGAATCCGCGAGCGCAGCAGTCAGCTTGAGTATCGATCTTTTTACACGAGTATTGCTCAATATCAATACCAGCGTTGGTATTGATATTATCGATATTTGGATCGATCCGCCCACCTCTATCTCAAACTGAACTGCGTCTTTCTGTACATGAGGAAGAAATCTATGTAGAGATCTCAAATAACATGAACCTGAAGGTATGAACTTACATTGTAGAAAAGAAAAACAAGCCAGTAGCAGCAGTGAGCACATTAAACCATTTACAGAAGGGTCATTAAGTTTGGCTAATTGAAATAATGGCATGTTTCTGATTTGAATGAGAGGGGCAGTAAAAAGATCTCACACTTGTCAGAGACAATGTTTGAAGCCCAGGTTAATAGGACCTGTTAGTTAGAGAAGGATCACTTGTTTGATAGTTTATGTCCAAAAGCAGGTGTGGCCCGTACGGGGATCGAACCCACGACCTTGGCGTTATTAGCACCACGCTCTAACCAACTGAGCTAACCGGCCAGTTCATCTGTACTTTCTTTAGATCTTTGTACATAATTCTACACTAACCCCATTCAAGCAGCTGAAGCGGACTTTAATAATACATATCTAAGAGGTTTTGTGGGTTCTTATATGTGTGAACTATCTAAACTATATATTTCTTAAAGTTCTTGACTGAGCTTAATGCCACCAACCAGTGACTGGAGCAGATACGACTCAGGTCCTGCACACAGTAAGTAGTGCTGATACACAGTACCAGTCTGCACACCAGAAGGGCTCCAAACATCAAGTTTTCACCAGGGCCGGAGTTGGGCCCCTTTTTCAGCCCGGGAGTTTCATGACCAAGCCCACTTTTTCCATGGAGGAGAAATTTGAATAAATAAAACAGCAGCTACCTCTTACAATGACTTTTTATTTGGTATAAGTTCAGGAATAGTTTGCTGAATAACATAACATGCTTGAAGTTTTTTCTTTCTTTTTTTGTTTTTGTTTTTAACACTTTAGCCTATAATATGATGGTGTAAAATTGATAGTGATTTAGGCTATTTGTCTTCATTTGTTAAAATAATTTAGGCTATCGTATCGTGCTGACATCTTTCTGAATGTCTGAACAATTTAACATATATCATGTATATTCTCTATGTTATATTTTACATTACAAATAACTATCTTAGTTTAAATAACTCTGTTAGACTGTCCTCTACCTGTCCCTTCAGTAGTCATGGCCTCCTTGGGATCATCAGTTGTCATGGTGATGGTGGACGCTGGCGCATCTGGCTGCCGCTACCGTTATCGTATTTTATCATATTTTATTGTATTTTTATCGTATTTTTTTTTTTTCATTTTTATCTTTGTACACACTCATGTTATTGGTACCGCTCCTGTTGCTTTATTTCTTTTTCATCGGATAATCTCAGCGCCTGTTGGATACTAAAAGACTGTGGTGTGTGTGTTGGATCATTTTAAAAGACGCGGACGCTGGTACGTTTTCTTCACATCCTGAAACGGTCTGGATTACAATTTACAGTTACGTGGTGAACGGTGGGTGTGTTTTCCTGCGATCGGCACAATGTTGAACTATTCTGCTGACCAGCTGATGAAGTTCAACAATTACACTACTCCATCGTGTATTCTAGTCATCAAACAGCTTGGACTCCTTCGCCGGCCTCGTTATATTCACAGGGGCTCCCGGAGAAAGCTTGTCCCAGTGAGACTGAGGAACTGCTCGGATGGTAAAGTGGGGTTTTCTCGGCATGCGCCGTACACTCCCAATGGCCAGAACTCCCGAGCAGTATCTCCGTGTAGTCTCGAACCGCGTTACACCTGGCTGGTACCTGTGGTTCCTGATCAGCCCGCTACACACCTCCAGCCACGGCAGAGACTCCGAGTCAGAAACAGAGGAGTTAATACTGTCAATCTCAGAGCACTGGAACACACACCGTTGCCCCAGTCTCATTCTGTGTCAGTCCATATGGCACTGATAAATGCGCGCTCTGTCCACAATAAGACGTTTATTTTAAATGACTTTTTCACTTCTCATGATTTGGACCTGTTGTTTTTAACTGAGACATGGGCTACAGGTGGTGAATCGGCTAGCGACTCCGCCCCCTTCTTGGAACTTTGCCCAGTAGACTGCGGTTTCTTCAGTTTACCTCGGAATACGGGTAGAGGCGGAGGAGTTGCGGTGGTTTTTAAACAGCGTCTGAGATGCCAAATGCTGAATATTGGGACTTTTAAAAGTTTTGAAGCACTGGTTTTTAAATCTCACTCTGTTCTTCCATTACTCTGTGCAGTAGTATACAGACCTCCAAAACCAAACAGCGACTTTATCACTGAGTTTGCTGAATTCCTTGCTATGATTGTACCTATGTCTGACAGCATTCTGCTTCTTGGTGATTTTAATATTCATGTCTGCTACCCTGATAAATATCAGGTGAATGATTTTAATCAGCTACTGGACTCTTTTGGTTTTATTCAGCATATTCATAAGCCCACCCATATGCAAGGTCACACACTTGATTTGGTGTTTTCATCTGGTTTTGATATTGACAAACTAGATGTTGAGGAGGCTAGTTTCTCTGATCATATGCCAGTAGTCTTTAGCTCAACTTTAACTGCGCATTTCCCTGCTCCTGTTTTAGGGCACTGGTCAAGGATTATCACTTCGTCTACATCTAACGATTTTTCCAGAGCCTTTTCTGACATGTGAAAATTGCCCAACTATGGTCAGACTCATGCTAATGTGAATGAGTTAGTTACTTCTTTTAATTATAACTGTTCAACTGTTCTGGATTCTCTTGCCTCTATGAAATTTAAACGCTTAAAACCAAACGTTCAGCCCTGGTTAAATGCATCCACTCAGGAAATTAGACAGGCTTGTAGAAGAGCGGAACGGAAATGGAGAAAGGACAGATTGCAAGTAAGTTTGGATATTTTTAAAGGTTGACTGGAAGACTATCAGCTAGCTGTTAAGTCTGCTAGAGAGGCATACTTTTCAAGCATAATTGCCAAAAATTACAACAGACCTAAAGTACTGTTCAGTACAATAAATTCTTTACTTAAATCATCACCTGAAGTTGGAAATGTTCCTTCTCCTAGAGTATGTGAAGAGTTTTTAAACTTTTTTGTGGAAAAAACTGAAACAATTAGGTCTGGCATTACTTACTTGGGTATAGTTTCTCCACTTCCACCGCCGTGCCCAGGTGTGTTTGAAAAGTTTGAGGCTGTTTCAATCTCCGAATTAACAGATTTGGTGCTGAAAACAAAGCCAACAACCTCCCCACTTGATGTGATGCCCCCACAGATAGTTAGGGAGACATTTGATATATTAGGACCTTTTGTCCTGGATATCATTAATACTTCCCTAGCCACTGGTACTGTTCCAGCATGCTTTAAACATGCTGTAGTTACACCTCTGCTCAAAAAGCATAATCTTGATGCTACAGTGGTTAGTAACTATAGGCCAATTTCTAAATTACCATTCTTGGCTAAATTGCTGGAAAAGGTTGTATATTCTCAGCTTTTACCATTTTTGAGTAGAGATGGTATTTTTGAGATTTTTCAGTCTGGCTTTAAGTCTATGCACAGCACTGAATCTGCTCTTCTGAAGGTGACAAATGACTTGCTACTTACTGTTGATGAGGGAAATTGTGCCTTAGTTCTGCTTTTGATACTGTTGACCATGACATACTTGTTGGTCGCCTGGAGAAGTGGGTGGGGTTACAGGGAGAGGCCCTGAATTGGTTCATATCTTATTTTAAGAATAGAACCTTTTCAGTGAATATTAGCAGCTATTTCTCTTCTTCTGCTGATGTCTCTTGTGGTGTTCCACAAGGGTCCATACTAGGGCCCCTCCTTTTTTCTCTTTATATGCTGCCATTGGGTCAAATAATTAGGAAGCACAATGTCAGCTTTCACCTGTATGCTGATGACATACAGCTTTATCTTCCCATTAGACCGAATGACAATGGCTCGTTAACATCTCTTAGCAGTTGTCTTGAGGACATAAAGAGGTGGATGGCTGACAATTTTCTTCAGCTGAATGAAAGCAAGTCAGAGGTTATCGTTTTTGGGGGTCCTCATCACATCAATAGTGTCTCCAATAACCTTGGTCACTTGTCTACATGTGTCAAAACATCTGTGAGAAATCTTGGTGTTATCTTTGACTCTGACCTACGATTTGATAAACAAATCAACTCTGTGGTAAGGAATAGCTTCTTCCAGCTCAGAAATATTGCGAAGATTAAGCCTTTTCTCTGCTGTTCTGACCTGGAAAAAGTTATTCATGCATTCATTTCTGCAAGAATTGACTACTGTAATTCTCTGTATATTGGGATTGATCAGCCTCTGTTGCGGCGCTTACAGGTGGTCCAGAATGCAGCAGCAAGGTTACTGACTAATACCAAGAAAAGAAACCATATTACACCAGTCCTTGCCTCACTACATTGGCTGCCTGTTCAGCACAGGATTCAGTTTAAAGTGCTTTTATTTGTTTTTAAAGCGCTTAATGGTCAAGCCCCGGCTTATCTCAGTGGTATGCTTTCTCCCGCAACCGCACAGCGATCTTTAAGATCAGCCACTCAGAATTTGTTGACTGTTCCTAGGGCTCGTTTGAAGCTAAAAGGTGATCGTGCATTTGCAGTTTATGCTCCGAGGCTATGGAACACTCTACCTCCTAATATTCGACAAGCACCTTCGGCCGCTGTTTTTAAATCACTCCTAAAAACATACCTTTATAAACTGGCATTTGAACAGTGAGGAGCTGTGTTAATTTTAATTGTTTAGTCTATTTTTATTTGTTTTATTTTGTCTCTTACTCTGTATTTTTTATTTGGTTCTTACTTTTTTAATATAATGTTGTGTTATGTATGCTTATTCGATGTACAGCACTTTGGTCAACGTAAGTTGTTTTAAGAGTGCTTTATAAATAAAATTTACTTACTTACTTACTTACTTACTATCAGTACAGTAGCGTCGGAACAAAAACATTCCATTAATGAGTTAGGCTATGTTATATAGTACACTTCAAATTATGTTTATTATTTTCAGCTTGAAACTGGATATTTGTGATTAATGGTGTGTACTGTGTTCTACAAAATAAACTACGCTAAGTTGACTTGGCTATGTTGCGCAATACCGGCTGCATGGGGTCTGTCCTCTGGAAAACGTCTGGTAATTTTGCACATTTGGCAGCATCTTCTTCCATTGCTTTTCTTTTTTTTAACCTGGCCTTTTCGGCTCCACCGACTGATGGTTTGCGCTATTCTGTTGCTATTGCTAAATATTTACTTTTACCGGTGCTCCAGAAAAGACGCCTCGTGGGCCAAACCAACTTAAACATTTGGGAGGAGGGTATTCCCTCAGATGGTAGAACCCATCTAATCTACTGCGATGTAGGGGCTGCGCTGTCAGATGAATGGAGAATGAATGCAAGAAGAAGATTAGATAAGTGACAGATAAATGTCAAAATTATTTTTCCCAACCGGCCCAAACTCGAGATTGACATGAGCCGGCCCATCGGGAATCCTCCCGAATCTCCCAGTTGGCCACTCCGGGCTTGGATCAGACCATCAGAGAGATGTAGGTTTAATTCAATAACATCAGACCAGATTAAGAACTAATTCACAGTTTACAAACAAACACAATTCAGAATAAGCAACAGACACAGAGTTAGGCTGCGTCCGAAATCGCACACTTACTGAGTACGTACTAGATTGAAGGAAGTATGTACTTTCAGTACAGAAGTGTGCAGTATGCACACAACACCCGTACCTACTATGTCCGCCATCTAACCAACTTCAAGTGACCATAGTTACAGACCGCATGCTCATTTCAAGCTCCACTCGCCAAAATTTTGGGTATTTATCGTCTTTATTTGCGCCACTTACTGATTAATCTATAGTCATGTATCCCGACTCCACACTGAGACGACAGAGAGTAGTAAATCACAGAAGAGAACTAAGAAAGTTATTGTTTTTTTACCTCAGAAATAATGTAAGTACTGTTAACCTCTTTAGCAACAGTATACTACATTACCATGATTAGACTAATACAATGAAAAAAAATGACAAAATGATAGATCTGACACATTAATAATTACAGTAGAATAATTTTTCGAAAATCGTCTGTGCACGACATTGTGTACAAAATGAGTAGGGCTGTCAGAGGGCTCGTCAGGAGGATCATCACCCTACCAACTGGTGATTAACTAGAGTGTGTAGGAGCTGGGTTTGCCCACTTGGCCGGATCCGAATGTTTTAGAGTGGCAGTTGAAACTGCAGTGTGTGTGTTTCTGTGGTGCAATCAGTTGCCGCGTTTGGCTGTTAACCAAAAGGTTGGTGGTTTGAGCCCACCCAGGGACGAGTGCTTTTTATTGCACAACCTGCCTGTTGATCAAACAATTAAACCTCAGTGTATATTATCTGCAAACAGATGCTCTTCATATAGAAATATGCTTTACATTTGCTTGATGGTAATAACTCTTAGTGAAGTCTTAATGAACAATTAAAACATCAATTCAGGTTTTTAGTTCAATTGTGGAAAAATATTAACAGTAGCTCAACTTCCTAAAACCCAGAATCTACACGTACAAATCCTACATTCATTCCACAAAGTTCACAAACATGATTTAATGAGTGAAAACTTGATGTTTGGAGCTCCTCTGGTGTGCAGGTTGGTACTGTGTATCAGAACTACTTACTGCGTGCAGGACCTGAGTCGTATCTGCTCCAGTCACTGGTTGGCGGCATTAAGCTCAGTCATGAACTTTAAGAAATATATAGTTTAGATAGTTCACACATATAAGAACCCACAAAACCTCTTAGATGTGTATTAAGAAAGTCCGTTTCAGCTGCTTGAATGGGGTTAGTGTAGAATTATGTACAAAGATCTAAAGAGAAAATAGATGTACTGGCCGGTTAGCTCAGTTGATTAGAGCGTGGTGCTAATAACACCAAGGTCATGGGTTTGATACCGTATGGGCCACACCCAATTTTGGACATAAACTAACAAACAAGTGATCCTTCTCTAACTAGCAGGTACTATTGACCTTGGCTTCAAATGTTGTCTCTGACAAGTGTGAGATCTTTTTACTGCCCCTCTCATTCTAGTCAGAAACATGCCATTATTTCAATTTACCAAACTTAATTGCCCTTCTGTAAATGGTTTAATGTGCACACTGCTGCTACTGGCTTGTTTTTCTTTTCTACAATGTAAGTTCATACCTTCAGGTTCATGTTATTTGAGATCTCTACATAGATTTCTTCCTCATGTACAGAAAGACGCAGTTCAGTTTGAGTCGATTCACTAAGTTGATAGTACTCAGCAATGAGCCGTTTGAAGCTGAAGGAGTCGATTCTTTTTGATGAAGTCAACATTTTATATGTTATACAAAATACTTAAAAGAGTCGGATCACTATCGTTAGCTGTCATTTAAAAATTAATCGCGGGTCAATACAGAGACAAACCATCTCATCTAATACAAAATAGAATCAAATAATGTATAACAGTTTAATGATGCATCATACATACAGTGAAGCAAAAATAACATTCAAAGCTCAACAGCATAAAAATACATCAAAAACATGTGAATGTGGAAGCATGTGTGTGTATTGTGTATGTGTGTGTGTGTTGGTGTATGTGTGGGTATGTGTATGTGTATGTTTATGTTTATGAATATTAATATAATAGAATCGTATGTTAGACACGTATAGATACAAGAAGTGATGTAGACACACATATTAACTGCTCAGCAATAGAGAGATACAGGGCTAATGGAGATGTTTTACTGCTAAGCTGCTGTTCAACTCCAGTCCAGTTGGTGACGCTGGTGCGTCTTAAGTTGTTCTGCCAACCGCCATTAAACATCATAAGAAGAACAAGAAGCTGCTGTGTTTGTACTGTAGAGCCTCATCTGTAAGTAAAATATGTATTTAATTATAACCCTTATATTTAATTATAACCACATTCTAATTAATAATAAAACTAGAGTTCATAATAAAACATCATTGTGAGGATTTGAGGAGCTTTAACTCCAGTTTTATTTAAACACACAAACTATTAGCTGCTCCGCTAACTGTTAGCATCACACATGATTCAGTACTGATGAACCGATTCATTGAACCGATGAATCAGTGGATTGTAACAGATTCAGAGTTTATTCATTATTAAATGTAACATTTTGATATAAACGCGTCACATTTTCAGCTTTGTTTACAGTTTTTAATGTTTTATAGAAACAGCGAGTTCTTGTAGCTTTGTTTACAGGTTGTTTTACAGGTTTATAGTAAAAGTTAAAAGTATTAGTACAGCACTGTTATTGGGAGTGGATGAGAAACTAGATGTAAAGAACATCAGACTTAATCATTTCACTTTGGGCCACAAAACCACTTCCACCAAACTCAAAGGGTTGTTTCCCAGACAGGGATTAAGGCTTATAGTCCAGGACTACATTTAGCTTTAAATAGAGAATCTCCATTCAAAATGCTGTGTAGTCTAGGACTAGGCTTAATCCCTGTCTGTGAAACCAACCCAAAAAGTTCTATTAGAAGTCTTTTCTGTCTGATGCTGCTCAGTCCCACAATAGTTTCAACATTTTCACTCTGTTTACAGCCTCACAGCATTAAAAATAAACAGTTAAAACAGTCTGAAAGAGTATTCCTGGATTTCTCTTTAATAGGGAATAAAGTACATTTGTCTATCTGTCCGTCTGCCTGTCAGATCTTTTAATAATGCAGTCAGCAGAAGAGGGACACGTCACCCCCATAGATCTACAAAATGAAGGATTCCAAGAGAAACTAATAAAAAAGGAGGAGGAAGAAGATGGAAGTTACTTCTGTAAGTAAATGTGGAGCAGTTTGCCATGTTAGTACAGTACAGTGTGGTTAGTATAGTAGAAATAATAAGAGAATGTGGATAGTGGGATTAGAACCTGTACTGTACCGTACTGTCCTGTGTAGAAGTGCTGATACTTCCAGTCTGGATTAAATCTAAGTAGTATTTATTTGTGGTAACTAAACCCACAACCTTCAGTTTCCTCCAGTTGTTGAGTTTCTTCTTCACATATTGATGAACTTCAGGTGAAGGATCTTTAATCCCTGTGAAACACGTCACCTCTGAGGAACACCTCACCCCAGAGGACCAACAGTGTGGAGGTTTCCAGATGAAGCCTGTGAAGAAGGAAGAACCTGAAGATAAAGATGAACTCAGTAAGATATTTTTTATCTTGAGTAAAATAAGATTTGGATTGAATAGAATCAGAGGAACCTGGGATGAAGCATCATACAGTGAAAGCTTGTATTGTGCTCATGCAGATCAGTGTGAGCAGGAAATGATGAATGCAGGATGAATCACGTTACAGGACTTTAGCATCAGATCTCAGTTTAACAATTACTAACAGTATTTATTATTTATAATGTTATAAATGTATTTGATTATTTATAATGTTATAAATGTATTTGATTATTTATAATGTTATAAATGTATTTGATTATTTATAATGTTATAAATGTATTTGATTATTTATAATGTTATAAATGTATTTGATTATTTATAATGTTATAAATGTATTTGATTATTTATAATGTTATAAATGTATTTGATTATTTATAATGTTATAAATGTATTTTATTATTTATAATGTTATAAATGTATTTGATTATTTATAATGTTATAAATGTATTTGTTATAAATGTATTTAATTATTTATAATGTTATAAATGTATTTGTTATAAATGTATTTGATTATTTATAATGTTATAAATGTATTTGATTATTTATAATGTTATAAATGTATTTGATTATTTATAATGTTATAAATGTATTTGATTATTTATAATGTTATAAATGTATTTGATTATTTATAATGTTATAAATGTATTTATTATTTATGTTATAAATGTATATTATTATTTATAATGTTATAAATGTATATTATTATTTATAATGTTATAAATGTATTTGATTATTTATAATGTTATAAATGTATTTGATTAATTATAATGTTATAAATGTATTTGATTATTTATAATGTTATAAATGTATTTGATTATTTATAATGTTATAAATGTATTTGATTATTTATAATGTTATTAATGTATTTGATTATTTATAATGTTATAAATGTATTTGATTAATTATAATGTTATAAATGTATTTGATTATTTATAATGTTATAAATGTATTTGATTATTTATAATGTTATAAATGTATTTGATTATTTATAATGTTATAAATGTATTTATTATTTATGTTATAAATGTATATTATTATTTATAATGTTATAAATGTATATTATTATTGATAATGTTATAAATGTATTTGATTATTTATAATGTTATAAATGTATTTGATTAATTATAATGTTATAAATGTATTTGATTATTTATAATGTTATAAATGTATTTGATTAATTATAATGTTATAAATGTATTTGATTATTTATAATGTTATAAATGTATTTGATTAATTATAATGTTATAAATGTATTTGATTATTTATAATGTTATAAATGTATTTGATTATTTATAATGTTATAAATGTATATGATTATTTATAATGTTATAAATGTATTTGATTATTTATAATGTTATAAATGTATATGATTATTTATAATGTTATAACTGTATTTATTATTTATAATGTTATAAATGTATTTGATTATTTATAATGTTATAAATGTATTTGATTATTTATAATGTTATAAATGTATTTGATTATTTATAATGTTATAAATGTATTTGATTATTTATAATGTTATAAATGTATTTGATTATTTATAATGTTATAAATGTATTTGATTATTTATAATGTTATAAATGTATTTGATTATTTATAATGTTATAAATGTATTTGATTATTTATAATGTTATAAATGTATTTGATTAGTTATAATGTTATAAATGTATTTGATTATTTATAATGTTATAAATGTATTTGATTATTTATAATGTTATAAATGTATTTGATTATTTATAATGTTATAAATGTATTTGATTATTTATAATGTTATAAATGTATTTGATTATTTATAATGTTATAAATGTATTTGATTATTTATAATGTTATAAATGTATTTGATTATTTAAAATGTTATAAATGTATTTGATTATTTATAATGTTATAAATGTATTTGATTATTTTCTGCTTCAGAACTGAACAAGGATTTCTGCTGCTCCTCGTGTCCACGTTCCTCTACAACCCAAAATCAGCTCCACAATCACATCAAGAGCTGCAACCATGATAAATATGAGACTCTGGTGAAGATTAAGACTGAACATGAGGATCTGACGCCCACCAGAAGCTCCAGTAATCAGCAAACGTCCTCTGGTACTGTCAGCATTAACACCTCTCTCAGTCCCACACAGGAAGAAGGAAACGTCTGCTCACAGTGTGGGAAGAGCTTCAGGTTCCAGTGTCATCTCAAAATACACCAGCGCATTCACACTGGAGAGAAACCGTATCAGTGCTCACAGTGTGGAAAGAGTTTTATTACTCAGGGTAATCTCAAAATACACAAGCACATTCACACTGGAGAGAAACCGTATCAGTGCTCACAGTGTGGGAATTGTTTTAAACATCATAGTGATCTCAAAAGACACCAGCGCATTCATACTGGCGAGAAACCATATCAGTGCTTACAGTGTGGAAAGCACTTTAATAGACAGAGTCATCTCAAAATACACCAGAGCATTCACACTGGAGAGAAACCGTATCAGTGCTCACAGTGTGAAAAGAGTTTTAATAGACAGAGTACTCTCAAAATACACCAACGCATTCACACTGGAGAGAAACTGTATCAGTGCTCACAGTGTGGAAACAGTTTTAATATACAGAGTACTCTCAAAAGACACCAGCGCATTCACACTGGAGAGAAACTGTATCAGTGCTCACAGTGTGGAAATAGTTTTAATAGACAGAGTACTCTCAAAAAACACCAGCGCATTCACACTGGAGAGAAACCGTATCAGTGCTCACAGTGTGGAAAGAGTTTTAATAGACAGAGTCATCTCAAAATACACCAGCGCATTCACACTGGAGAGAAACCGTATCAGTGCTCACAGTGTGGAAAGAGTTTTAATATACAGAGTAATCTCAAAAAACACCAGCACATTCACACTGGAGAGAAACCGTATCAGTGCTCACAGTGTGGAAAGGGTTTTAATCAACAGAGTGCTCTCAAAACACACAAGCGCATTCACACTGGAGAGAAACCATATCTGTGCTCACAGTGTGGAAAGAGTTTTAATATACAGAGTCATTTCAAAATACACCAGCGCATTCACACTGGAGAGAAACCATATCAGTGCTCACAGTGTGGAAAGAGTTTTAATAGACAGAGTGCTCTTAAAATACACCAGCACATTCACACTGGAGAGAAACCGTATCAGTGCTCACAGTGTGGAAAGAGTTTTAATATACAGAGTAATCTCAAAATACACCAGCGCATTCACACTAAAGAGAAACAATATCAGTGCTCACAGTGTGGAAAGAGTTTTAATATACAGAGTAATCTCAAAAAACACCAGCGCATTCACATTTAACAGAAATGATGCTCACAGTGTTGGAGCTGCTTTGCTCATTTATCAGCACTTAGACACAAGTGTGACTCATCAGATTGTACCAAACAAGCTAAAATACAAAAATATGAAATATATTGAGTGAGTGAGTGTTGGGAAGAAATGGTTAGCAATGAATTCAAATCAAATCAAGGTTTATTTGTCATATACATAGTCATACACAGTACAACTGGCAGTGAAATGCTTTTGTGACTGCTCCGCCACAGTAATTACAAATCTACAAAATAGTTAAAAAATATATTATACAAAAAAATATAGAATGTTTTTAAAAGTAAGAATGTAGAAACATTAGAAAAATTAACAATATAATTAAAAAGAGCAATTTAAAGTTAACAAGTGTGTAAAGTGACAAGTAGTGCAGAAACTGCAACATAATGCTATACAGATGTGATTTTTACTCAAATACTAATCTGTACATATACATACATATATATATATTGTTCTGTTTACATATGTTCTTAAATAACTTTAAAAAGGAAAATTAACTTGAAGTGTTCGTTTACATTACACTTGCACTGTTTTATAAGATTTCATGTTAATAGCGGAACCTTTGTTTTGACGCACACGGAGGTAAAAAGGTGTTGCACAACAGTAGTTCTGAATCTAAAAGAGAAAGCGTGGTCGCTACTTTTATATAAGTTTATATTACTTTCAACTGGTTCGATCTGTCGTATTAACCCTTCAGAAAGCAATGACTGTAAGTAATAAGTGATACTGATATGTTTGTGACTTGAATATGATGTAATTTGATGACCGTTTACGATCGCGGCAACTCTTTGTTATTCGATCAGGCGCGCTTGTATTGCTGCTATTACTGAGTTTATGGAATGTATTTTAAGCCTTTTTTCTATTTTCTCTTGTATTTGTAGTTTCACTCTGATTTGAGTCAATAAAGGAACAAGCACGTTCATCTTCCTGGCTCTTAAAACGAGTTTGGCTGGCTGTTTAATCTATGTTAACGCTTCGGAAGCATAACACGTAGAGAGAGCAGTACAAGCTCACTGAGGAAACATAAAGATTAATAAAGAGAAGGAAACAAAACCTGAAAATAAAAGCTTTATCTTCTGTTCAAATCTTGTTCAAACTGCTGAGAATGAGAGCAGTTCATAACTACAGGAACACGGACATTCACCTCAAAGTCTGTCTAAACCCGCCCTTCACATGCTAAAACTAGCAGACCTTGTTCATAGGTATGTGAGCGCAAATGTTCAACAATGACTGAATTTTTAAACAAGCCCAATTTGGCGGGAAAATTGCGAGAGTTGCCAGGTTCAGCAAAATTATCCAGCCTAATGTCTGGTCTAAAATCAACCCTGAAGCTGAAACTAGCCCAGATTCTTCAGGTTACATGAAGAACTATTTTAAATTAGGCAGATGCTATCGGCACCCTGGTGTAAACAGCAAAGTGTACAGTTTGCACCCTGGTGTAAATTCTATTTACACCCAGGTTCATTTACACCATGTTTTACGGTACAGATCACATGGTCTATGCTAAAAGTTTTATGCACATCTAAACCCTGTTTTAAGAACACCCCTAAACTTTATTATAAAGGCCTTTTATATTGTCACATTTCTAGAATGTATTTAGAAATTATACATCAGAATGGCTTGATATTAACTGAGTGTAAACTACAGATGATGTACTATCATTATGAAGTGGAATTGTTCTGTGGAAACAAGTAAATTCATTTTAATAACAATAACAGTTCATGTAATAAAGAGTATTCCATTTAATAACAATCTAAATTAAAACAGGAATGAGCTTAGATTATATTTTAGTTGACTTTAAATTTAAAGTAAAATCATAATGTCCAGTTATTACCAAACCTTTTATTTTAAACCCTGAAATTCTATCCTAAATAGTTCCACCAGACTCTTTTACCGTAATGTTTAGTATACGCACATCTTCACAAACAATGTGGGTGCTGATTTGACTGAGCATTTTGAAGTGGAGGCTTGACCACAGTAGTAAATCAAACAGTTCACAGACACACAAGTGCACAGTAAATATTTCTACACCATAAATACAGATAAATCTATAGGTGGGTGTTTCCTCTTCTAGTTTTCTTATTGTTCCTCATATACAGTAGAAACTAATTCACACAAATATACATACAGCATTTTACATGACTTAGATTCTTATCATAAAAGCTTTATCTAAGTTCATGTCATTTCACTTTACAGAATAGCCTTTCAATTCCTTGTTTGTGTTTAGGATTAAATGTAAATAACTTCTCTGCTGAGATAAATAGGTGTAGTTTGACTTCACCCATCATGCTTTGTGGCTCCATCTAGTTCATTTACACACGTTCCATAGATAATGAGCTAGTACTTCACACAAGAAGGTGTAAATGGTTGGCTGATGATTGACCAATGCAGAGTTTTTAACTGGTTTTGGGTCTTTGTCCTCAGCTCTATTTAAGGACTAAACTCTAGACCTGTAGCTGAGTCACTTGGTAAGAAGGATCTTCTGCACGTTCTTCATTAGAAACGACCTGCTGGAGACACCAGCTTTGTTAAAGTGGCTGCCAGGATTCTAACAGGAAGGTAAAGGATTTTCTTGTTTGTTACTTTTACATTTATGTTGCATTTGTTGTTCTTTTTATTTTATGATGTTATTTAATATTATCAGGTTAATATATTCAGACTGTTTAAAATAGCTTTATGCTCATAATTGTGGTGATTTATGAAGCCTTTTTTACTCCCAGCACACCAAAGATTTACACTTGTGAGCTAATTATTAGTCCTGTCATGAACTGGATTAGATTTGCTTGGTGCAGGACTGATGTTGAGAAAGTCAGATCTCTTATATCTTTATTTATATCAAGTTATTTATAGTTATTTAATTATTAATATCTGCAGTATTTATAAGTATTTCATCCTGATGTTCTTTGAATTCAGATTCTCACTTAGACGTGAAGTGAATTTAATGTTTTTATTACTAGGTGAAGAGTTTAATATTATTGTGGTATTAATGTAGTAAAAGTAATTCTAATTAATCGACTTGTTTCTTTGTTTCTGTTGCTTTTCAAGGAAACAGTTTCTACAGTCTTATCAAAGCATAAACATGAAGAACTTTCATCACTGCTCAGTGTGGGAAGAGTTTTACTACACAGAGTCATCTCCAACGACACCAGCGCATTCATACAGGAGAGAAGCCGTATCACTGCTCAGAGTGTGGAAAGAGTTTTGCTCATCAGGTTCACCTTCAAAAACACCAGCGTATTCACACAGGAGAGAAACCATATCACTGCTCAGAGTGTGGAAAGAGTTTTGCTGAACATGGTAACCTTCAAAAACACCAGCGTATTCACACAGGAGAGAAACCATATCACTGCTCAGAGTGTGGAAAGAGTTTTGCTTACAGTAATGCACTTAAAGTACACCAGCGTATTCACACAGGACAGAAACCATATTACTGCACTGAGTGTGGAAAGTGTTTTACTCATCAGGGTAACCTTCAAAAACACCAGCGTATTCACACAGGACAGAAACCATATAACTGCACTGAGTGTGGAAAGAGTTTTGCTGAACATGGTAACCTTCAAAAACACCAGCGTATTCACACAGGAGAGAAACTGTATCACTGCTCAGAGTGTGGAAAGATTTTTGCTCATGAAAATAGTCTCAAATGGCATCAGCGTATTCACATAGAAAAACTACATCACTGTTAAGAGTGTGGGAAGTATTTTATTGCATATTATCTCCAACAACACCAGTGCATTCACACAGGAGAGAGGTCATATCATCGTTTACTGTTTGAAAAAAACTTTAGTGAAAAGAATATCCTTTAAGTACACCACAACAGCGCATTCACATAAGAGGATGACTCGTACTGCTGCTTATAGTGAGTGAATATTATTATTATATTATTCTTTATTCAAGTTTAATCTACTTTAATAAACACAGAACAACTTTTACTTTCAAGTGGAAGAATTTTACCCTGGTCTTTATGGTGTTTGCATAAATTCTTCATATTATGAATGCTAAGTTTTCATAAATGAATAGCCTCTTACTTTAACACTTCTAGGTCTACACTCCAAAATTCTAGTCTTTAGATGATTTCCACTTAGCAAATAATGAACCGTCCTCAACCAGAATGTACATGAGAAGGTGTGAATGGAGGGCTGTGGACTGAACAGTGTTGCATTGTTCTATCATCATGAGTCTTTGTTCTTTGTGTTTATCTATAGACCAAATTAGTGGTAGCTAAACTCCTTTGTTAAAAGAAATACTCATATTTACATTTAATTATCCCACCATCTTCTAGTGCATAAAACACAGTTCATATAAATCCTAATACAGACATTAAAATTACATTTAAAAATAAATAAATTCTATTGTGGTAGTTCAGGTGTTTTCTTATCATGGAGGTGACCAACTGATCAAGACCAATTCAGAGGTCAGGAGACAAGTGTTTCTTTATTGATGAATAAATGTATTTGTTAAACTGTAAATTCCATCCGAGTCCTCTGTGTGATGAGAGTTTGGTTTTGAATCTGATGTCAGCAAATGTGTCCATGGTTGTTAAATGGGACTAAACTCACGGTCCATGTATTTGTATGTAGGCTTGAGCTGAAGTGACAATAGAAAGTGGATGTAAAGGACTGGGTGGGTAATAGTTAAAGACAGTTCTTCATGTAACCTGAAATTCTATTCATAAATCATAAGAGAATTAAAAGACTAAATTGTTAATATATAATATATATCGTTAATAAAGAAGATTGGAGAGGAGAAGAAAACAGGAGAGGAAAAAACAGAAAAGAGTAGAAGTGAAATACAGACCTTTTAGTATTTGAAGTGTTACTATTAAATGTTACTATTTAATACAATTACTAAGGTTTAGATGCGCACTAAAACTTTAAGCATACCGTAAAACAGAGTTTAAATGCGCACTAAAATTTGCAGTAGATAGCGACCCAGCTTTTTTAAATATACATCATGGAATTAATATGATTATTAATCATTAAAAGTAATGTGGTGAAATGTACCAACCTCAGATCTGAATCTGTTTTTGTTCATTATTCAAGTTTAATCTACTTTAATAAACACAGAACAACTTTTACTTTCAAGTGGAAGAATTTTACCCTGGTCTTTATGGTGTTTGCAAGAATTCTTCATATTATGAATGTTAAGTTTTCATAAATTAAGATGTGCAACAGTACAGAGTCGTCGTTGTCGCATTTTTCCTTTCAGAATTCTCCACACATTCTCTATTGGGGACAGGTCAGGACTGCAGGCAGGCCAGTCCAGTACTCGTACCCTCTTCTTCCAAAGCCACGCCTTTTTAATGTGTGCAGCAGGTGGTTTCGCATCGTCTTGTTAAAAAATGCTGGACATCTTTGGAAAAGACGACGTCTTGAAAGCAGCACATGTTGCTCTAAGATCTCAATGAACATTTACATTTACATTTTCAGCATTTAGCAGACGCTTTTATCCAAAGCGACTTACAGTACTGTGACAGTAAGCAATCACATACTTTATGTTTGTTCGTTGACCACTTAAATAGCCTTTAAAAAAAACCCATACCCACCCCCCCTTATACATCCAGAATACCTGTTGCACGACTATGGAGGAATATGCAGATCACCATAAAATCTCATTGATTGATCTAAAATTGGCAGTAGACATCTTTTTGTTGTTTTTATGGCTTTATATACTTTCTAGGTACATATTTTTGTTATTTATAACATTTGGAATGAAAGACAATTTCTGTTATCAGGAATAGTAATATGTATTATGTTTGGGGTCAATTTGACACACAATTTAAAAAATTTAGAAGGATTTTGTTTGTGAAACAAATCATCATCATCGTCATGTATTATCTGAAGGGACAGCGCCCACGAAATGCAGCCAGACATTCATCCACAGTCACATGGGGGCCTGGATTGTAAAGAAAGGGTAATCGCTGAACCCACTGTCCTATACATCCCATATTGCTGCAAGTTTGTCACGCTCTCGTCAGCCCTGCCTTGTTTCTCTGTCATCAATGTGTATGACATGGGAGAAAATATGAAATGTGTTTAGAGACATGGTGCCCTTCCAGTGTCAGCAGCCCAAAGACTTGCTGTTGCTTCACCTTTTGACTTGTACACTCCTGCCAAAATGAGCAACCCAATGTAAGCTTGCAAGTGGGTCACATCCAAGTCTTTCCAACTGTCCCCATACACAAACCTCTATAAAGACTTGTAAATAAGTGCTTTAGGCATGATAATGTGTTTTGTCTTTGTAAACATGTTTCCTGGGTTATTTATGCCAGCCAATGACTAAAAGTTTTTATAATATTGTCAACTGCCAGGAAGAACTAATGTAACCAACCTTTTATATACATCATGACCCTTACTCAAAAAAGATGGACCACCAGCTCCATACAAATGTAGGTATAGAAAACTAATTTAATTGTTTTAAAATCTTATGTGTGTAATATAACTTGGCTATATTGTTAGATGGTTTATATCGTATTCATAATATCAGTGTAAGTTTCCTTTAGATGTACAGTGTATCACAAAAGTGAGTACACCCCTCACATTTCTGCAAATATTTTATTATATCTTTTCATGGGACAACACTATAGAAATAAAACTTGGATATAACTTAGAGTAGTCAGTGTACAACTTGTATAGCAGTGTAGATTTACTGTCTTCTGAAAATAACTCAACACACAGCCATTAATGTTTAAATGGCTGGCAACATAAGTGAGTACACCCCACAGTGAACATGTCCAAATTGTGCCCAAAGTGTCAATATTTTGTGTGACCACCATTATTATCCAGCACTGCCTTAACCCTCCTGGGCATGGAATTCACCAGAGCTGCACAGGTTGCTACTGGAATCCTCTTCCACTCCTCCATGATGACATCACGGAGCTGGTGGATGTTAGACACCTTGAACTCCTCCACCTTCCACTCGAGGATGCGCCACAGGTGCTCAATTGGGTTTAGTCCATCACCTTTACCTTCAGCTTCCTCAGCAAGGCAGTTGTCATCTTGGAGGTTGTGTTTGGGGTCGTTATCCTGTTGGAAAACTGCCATGAGGCCCAGTTTTCGAAGGGAGGTGATCATGCTCTGTTTCAGAATGTCACAGTACATGTTGGAATTCATGTTTCCCTCAATGAACCACAGCTCCCCAGTGCCAGCAACACTCAAGCAGCCCAAGACCATGATGCTACCACCACCATGCTTGACTGTAGGCAAGATACAGTTTTCTTGGTACTTTTCACCAGGGCGCCGCCACACACCATCTGAGCCAAACAAGTTTATCTTGGTCTCGTCAAACCACAGGGCATTCCAGTAATCCATGTTCTTGGACTGCTTGTTTTCAGCAAACTGTTTGCTGGCTTTCTTGTGCGTCAGCTTCCTTCTGGGATGACGACCATGCAGACTGAGTTGATGCAGTGTGCGGCGTATGGTCTGAGCACTGACAGGCTGACCTCCCACGTCTTCAACCTCTGCAGCAATGCTGGCAGCACTCATGTGTCTATTTTTTAAAGCCAACCCTTGGATATGACGCCGAACACGTGGAATCAACCTCTTTGGTCGACCCTGGCGAAGCCTGTTCCGAGTGGAACCTGTCCTGGAAAACCGCTGTATGACCTTGGCCACCATGCTGTAGCTCAGTTTCAGGGTGTTAGCAATCTTCTTATAGCCCAGGCCATCTTTGTGGAGAGCAACAATTCTATTTCTCACATCCTCAGAGAGTTCTTTGCCATGAGGTGCCATGTTGAATATCCAGTGGCCAGTATGAGAGAATTGTACCCAAAACACCAAATTTAACAGCCCTGCTCCCCATTTACACCTGGGACCTTGACACATGACACCAGGGAGGGACAACGACACATTTGGGCACAATTTGGACATGTTCACTGTGGGGTGTACTCACTTATGTTGCCAGCTATTTAGACATTAATGGCTGTGTGTTGAGTTATTTTCAGAAGACAGTAAATCTACACTGCTATACAAGCTGTACACTGACTACTCTAAGTTATATCCAAGTTTCATGTCTATAGTGTCGTCCCATGAAAAGATATAATGAAATATTTGCAGAAATGTGAGGGGTGTACTCACTTTTGTGATACACTGTATGTTTTAAATTATTTTTGATAGCCTTTGCTGCCATATTTATGTATAGCTGGCTAGATACAGCAGTTAGTTTACCGTACCAGCCAAGCTAGCATTTTTGGCTAACATTAAAACATAGCTATAATATATTTATAAATTATCAAAAATACGAAATTATTTGATTATATATATTGTTCTGTTACTACAGTATATCAGTATTTTTTATATAATGTTTTAGTAAGTTTTAGTCCTAAAGAGGAGCAGTTAACATTACCTTGAAATCCTCAGTGAATAAGTGTAAAAAAATAACGGTTCTCTTATTTAAACCGAACTAAATGTGCATGCGTTCAGGGAACCTTTCGTATTGAAGTAGTGAACTGATTCTATCTGACACCACCATGTATTAACATTAAGGTATTAGTTAAAAATCACTTGTCAGTTATCATTGTTATAAACAGTTATCATGGCTTAGCGTACATACATCTGGTTCAAAACAAGTTTATCAAGCGACTGTAAAATAATTTTACACATACATATACAACTATTATATTGGATTCAAAAAGTTGCTTTGAGTCTCAGTCAGCCAACATGCAGCCATATTCGGGGCAGATGTGGGGTGCCGCAATTCCGCCTAGTCTCAGTCAGCCAACAGTGCCGACATGCAGCCATAATCGGGCCAGATGTGGGGTTCCGCAATGTAGCCTAGTCTCAGTCAGCCGACAGTGCCGACATGCAGCCATAATCGGGCCAGATGTGGGGTTCCGCAATGTAGCCTAGTCTCAGTCAGCCGACAGTGCCGACATGCAGCCATAATCAGGCCAGATGCGGGGTGCCGAGCCGACAGACAGCCGACACTGCCGAACCGGAGCCGGAATCAGCCCAGATCTATCGTGCTAGCTGAGTTGTTTCTACACTCACTGTCCACTGTGTAGTGTTAACTGAACAGAGATCTGAACACAGTCGTGTAGTGTGAACTTCGTCTTAGTGGTTAAGGTACTGGGCTAGCAATCAAAAGGTTTCCAGTTCAAGCCACACCATTGGCGAGTTGTCACTGTTGGGTCCCTAAGCGAGGCCCTTAACCCTTATTTACTAGAACTGTGATAAGTGTAAGTATAAAATAGGAGCAGTAATTTGGTTCCTTTGCCATATACAGCCTCTTTTCCTCAAATATCTGGACACCTTACTTCCTCTGTATTGTGTCCACATTCCAGTTCCCAGTTTGTTCCCACATCTCACAACTCAAATTCCCTCAAAATAAAGAGCAGCATGGAGAGCAACTGTAACTGTAATCTTCTATAAACCTTCCACTCTTATTCTGCCTCCGTCCCAACTTTTTATAGCAATCAGTGAAATCATTGGAAATCTTTTCTTTTAGAGAATAAAGACACCAGAGAATGAACAAATCACAGTTTCTTCTTTTTATTACATTTTCACGGAACATCAGCTTTTACACATCTGGATCTGGTCCACGAAGTAATCCGGGCGTTGTCCTGATGTAAAGACGTAAACTTAATGGCAGCACGTCTCTCTGAAATCTCAATAAATTGGTGGTATCTTCACATGTCGCCCATGTCTTGGGTCCTGACACACCTCCACAGGTACAGAAACTGTGAACACACATTAACAACACGTCAACCACCAGACCTGCATCCCTGACAGTTAAATAAAGGTTCTAATCAAGGTTGGCCTTTAGATGTGTTCTGTTTTCAGCCTTTCATGAAACCGTCGGAGGCTCCGCCATAAAAGCGTCTCCAGTGCAGCAGCCAGGGCTTCAGGTTCTGCGTACAAAGACTCGTCCAGAGTGAAGATTTCATCCAGGAAGCTCAGCATCTCAGTCTGAGAGAGAAAAAGAATAAATAACAGATTACTAGCAGACAGTTCTATTCGAGATCATTCGTGGTGTAAAGAACACGCACCTGAAGATGGAATAAATAACGCTCTGTGTACTGCCGTTCAGTCCATCTGGGCGTAACGCACAAATAGATGAGAGCAATCAGCTGGTCCAAAAAGAGCCTTCGTCTCCGGTGTTTGACTACACTTGTAGAGCAGCACAGATTCATTCTAGACTCTATAGAGCACAGACTCTCTTACTGAAATGATCTGATGCACCCTCGCTCTTCCCAGAATTCCCAGCAGCACCAGCTCTAAGACGATGTCCATAAAGTTGACGCGCTGGATCTGTGAGTAGAAGGAAAGCAGGCAGATTCCTTATTTCTATATGGCCGCTCTCGACATCCACCTGTACTATTAAATATTTTGTGCTTATTAAAGTCCCACAAAACCTGAATTACACTCGGGTAATAACACTGTGTTTAGTTTTACCCGGTCTGAGGTCTAGAAGTTTCCTCTGGCTGGTGACGAGCCCTCTTGGCCCTTTCCGGACCATCAGAGCACACAGGTGGCGACGGCCATGAGGCATAACCCCTGTATGGATGTAATGCCCAGTCCGAGTGCAACCAGAGCAGCTTCCAGGAACAAATGATCAAATCCAGTAGATGATGGACTTGCTCTGCTATTCTCTGCTTCACCAGCGACAGGGTCGACCGATGAAGTTTTCAACAGCAAGTCCTTGGGGTCTAAAATCAAAGGATACCGCCTGGCGTACTCGCTCCAGACCCTGGCCAGGTTTTTGTTCTCTGAATCGACGACCTTTCGGAGTCTCATCCTCGGAGCTGCAGGCTTTTCACACTGAGAGTTGTAGTGTGTCTTAGCCAGGCCGCTAAACCGTCCAGCGGCCTGGAGTAGTTGTTGAGAGACGATCCTGAACATCTTGGGAGAAAGCTGATCAGCAAAATGTGAAGTGGCTTCTGCAGTTCTGCATGTAGCTGCTCTTCAAACTCTGATTTACACCTCAGTGTTCTAATAGAACTTATGATGTCATAATCCAGTAGATTTAAAGACTTTCTATCATTGCACTGAGCACCATTTTTTAAACAAGCATGCTCCATTAGTATTCAGACATGGCTTAAAAACCTGGCATGTGGTCACTTTCTGTATGGAGTTTGACATGTTCTCTCAAGATTCTCTTATAACAAATAAAACAATCGTAAGTGGTGGTGGTGGAGAATCTCTTAGATTTACATTTACATTTTCAGTATTTAGCAGACGCCTTTATCCAAAGCGACTTACAGTACAGTTACAGTATACAATCTGAGCAACTGAGGGTTATGGGCCTTGCTCAAGGGCCCAACAGCAGCAACCTGGCAGTGGTGAGGCTTGAACCAGCAACCGTTTGACTACTAGTCCAGTACCCTAACCACTAGGCTACAGGTTTAAACGTTCCATTGCAAAATCTGCATGAAGCTTGACTGAACTTGACCACATGGGCACAAATTCCCACAGACACACTCCAAAGTCTTATTAAAGCCAGTAGTAGCAGCAGCGTTAAGATTTGCTAACCAGTGCTAACAGGGTATGTGTTCCTAATAAATCCCAACAACACTGCTGCACCTGCTACACTAATTTATACATTTTTTTGTGTTTGTGTTGGACCTCTAGGGGTCCCTTTCTTCTGATAAACAGGGTACGAAAATGGTACACGGTGACAGGTGTGCTACAGTCAGTAACTGTATACCCAAAAAATTTCTTTGTGTGGTAGGTGTAGCTTATAATCAAATATTGCAGGTACCAGATAGGTTCCTAATAAAGTGCTCGATGAGTGTCGAATGTGCCAAAAATATACTGTATAGTTTAGATAGAACACACATATAAGAACCCACAAATCCTCTTAGATGTGCATTAAGAAAGTCTGAACATAAGAAATGACTAGACAGTGATGTCTGAAGTAGGACTGAGATCTCAGATCATTAAAATAACATGAAACTGCTGTATTTCTGGTGCAATAACAAACAAACTCAGTTTAGGAGCCGTTCATTTTTACAGAGCTTCACTGTAAGTGTGCAGAATCTCAAATGGTTTTTGTGCTGCCATGCAGCTGGTTGAATGGAGTTAGTGTAGAATTATGTACAAAGATCTAAAGAGAAAAGCTTAACTGGCTGGTTAGCTCAGTTGGTTAGAGCAGCCTTTCTCAACCGGGGTGTCGCGTCTGGCTTCGTCAGGGGTGCCGTCAAAAATATTCTCACGTTACTGATATTATGAAATAAATTAAAAATAAAATAATAAAATACAAAAAAGTCAACTTATCATGAAAATGTAGACCATTAGCCGCCTCAAACATCAAAATTTGTCTCACACGCCCCTTTCCCCATGCTACAACGTCAACGCGGGTTGCGTGCCTTGCCTATAGTGATGAGTCGTTAAAACGGCTCTTTAAAATGAACAAAAGGAACTGAGTCGCGCCTCTGGTAGCCGCTATAATACATATTTATATTTCTGTGCAGTTCTTATCGGCTGTAATTCAACCATTCCGCTTCTATCAGTAGAGGGAATCAGTCAGTCATAATAAGAGCTGTTTATTGTTGAAATTCAAATCACTTTCAGTATCGCGGAGAGAGCAAGCGACACACACACACACACACACACACACGCACACACAGAGAGAGAGAGAGAGGTAATTACCTCATTAATGTAAATATTATAATTTTTATTGTTATTATTTTGCACTGTTTTTATTAATATTGTTTTCCTATTTCATATTTTTGCACATGTAACTGTTTTGTATATACAGTGGTGTTAAAAAAATAGCAGTCCAACACCATTAACCTGATAAATCACTGTTTTTAGTAGAAATGCTATTTCTACATAGCAAATAATTTACTTGAAAGTGTAGTAGAGTAATGAAAACAAAACAAACCCAACAATTAGGACATGCATGCCGTTTATTCTGAGTAATCGAAGCATTGATTGAAAGGGGCTTGTTCAAAATAATAGCAGTGAGGAGTTCAATTGGTGAAGTCATTCATTCTGCAGAAGAACGGGTGTCAATTTTGGCCCTTATTTAATGTAGGAGGGTGGCAAATGTTGCACAGGTTGGTCATAGCACATTTCCTTCTGAAATACTGGGTAAAATGGGTTGTTCCAGACATTGTTCTGATGAACAGCGTACTTTGATTAGAAAGTTGATTGTAGAGGGAAAAACATACAGAGAAGTGCAGCAAATTATTGGCTGCTCAGCTAAAATGATCTCAAATATCTTGAAGTGACAACCAAAACCTGAAAGACGCAGAAGTAAGCGTGGAACTACTGTTCAAAAGCATTGAAGAATAGCCAAAATGGCAAATACTCAGCCAATAATCATCTCCAGAAAGATCAAGGAACATCTGAAGTTAGCAGTAGGACAGAAGATGATTAAGTGAAGCCAATTTACCAGCAAGAACTCCTTTCAAAGTCCCGTTGTTAAGACAAAGACGTCCTGAATGGGTTCAAATTTGCCAAGGAACACATTGACTGGTCCAAAGAGAAATGGCTCAACATTTGTGGACTGGTGAAAGCAAAATTGTTCTTTTTGGGTCTAGTGGCCATAGACAGTATGTCAGACGACCCTCGAGCACTGAATTCAAGCCAAAGTACACTGTGAAGACAGTAAAGCATGGTGGTACAAAATGATGATATGGGGATGTTTCTCATACCATGGTGTTACGCCTATTTATCACATACGAGGGATCATGGATTAGTTTAAATATGTCAGAATACTTGAGGAGATCATGTTGCCCTATGTCGAAGAAGAAATTTCCTTAAAATGGGTGTTTCAACATGACAATGACCCAAAACATCTTGGTTACAGACAAACAAAATTGAGGTAATAGAGTGGCCAGCACAATCCCCTGACTTCAATCTCAGAGAGAACTTGTGGTCTGATATCTGAAACGTGTTTTTTTTAAGGCAAAACCCAAAATTGCAGAAGAACTGTGGAATGTAGTCTAATCATCCTGGACTGGAATACCTGTTCAGAGGTGCCAGAAGTTGGTCGACTCCATGCAACACAGATCTCGGAAACAATCGTTATGCCACTCAATATTAGTTCAGTAATTTAAAGTAAAGTGAAACCTCAAACATTTTTGTTTTAGTTTATACATACATTTTTTTAGTTTTTGAAGAAAAATTCTGGCACTGCTATTTTTGAACAGCCTAATATTAATTTTTCTTATTTTTTTGTAAAGGATTAACACAAACTGGCTAAATTTTTTTAATGTTTTGATTTAGAATTGAAAGTGTAGTATTTTCAGTGCATTTGCATTAATGGAAATAAAAGTTATTATAATGATTTTGTGCTTTATTCACTTTTTTAAAATCACTGATATTTTTCTGAACACCACTGTATTTGTGTTGTTTTTTTTTTTTACGAAAGTTATTTAAAATGTAGCGAATTACAATTCTTAGTTAAAAAGTAAAATTACTGGTTGTAAAATCTACTTTTAAAAGTACAAGTACACAAAACAACTACTCAATTACAGTAACACGAGTAAAAGTAATTAGTTACTTTCCACCTCTGGCTACTGTTAATATTTTTCCCAATTGAACTGAAAACACAACCTGAATTGATGTTTAATTGTTCATTAAGACTTCACTAAGAGTTATTACCATCCAGCAAATGTAAAGCATATTTCTATATGAAGAGCATCTGTTTCCAGATAATATACACTGAGGTTTATGATCAACATAGTTGTGCAATAAAAGACACTCGTCCCTGGGTGGGCTTGAACCACCAACCTTTCGGTTAACAGCCGAACGCGCTAACCTATTGCGCCACAGAGACATGTGCGCAGCATTTTCATTGGATGGTACACATGGGTCACATGACTTGCTAATGTTTAAGTCTACCTTACAGTATCTCACAAAAGTAAGTGCACCCCTCACATTTCTGCAAATATTTTATTAAATCTTTTCATGGGACAACACAATAGAAATGAGACTTGGATATAACTTAAAGTAGTCAGTGTGCAGCTTGTATAGCAGTGTAGGTTTTTTGTTGGTTATCCTGGGTCGGTTCATGATGCAAGGGTACTAAAGAACAGCGCTGTGTATAAATAGGGCTTATACCCACCTGCTCTTTACACTGCTATAGAAGACTGCTATTTATATGAGCTAAGATCTCTTAAAGCATTTTATCACTATTGTGTGAGAGTGATGGGGTGGTAGTCATTCATACATGTGATGCTGGACTTCTTTGGGACTATAATAACATGAAACTGCTGCTTTTCTGGCACAATAACTTCCAAATTGATGTCTCGATGGCGGTAATTATTTGAATTATCAGATTATTTATGTACAGAGTAGTTAAAACCAGCTGTTGTGTTGTAAGTGCTGTAGGTTGTGATGTAGTTTTTCTGTTATTCCTCAGTGAAATTGATTCAAGTCAGGATTTCTCACTGTAAAGTTTTGCTTTGATCTTCACTGAAAGTGTGCAGATTCTCTAATGGTTTTTGTGCTGCCATGCAGCTGGTTGAATGGGGTTAGTGTAGAATTATGTACAAAGATCTACAGAGAATAGATGAACTGGCCGGTTAGCTGAGTTGGTTAGAGCGTGGTGCTAATAACGCCAGGTGAGCATGCGCTGCATATCAGGACTTTCTAACTTGAGTAATTTGATCTTTGACCACCCTGTTCTTCTACTATATTTAATTCTGGCTTCATTTCATCTAATGAATGTGACATGACCTTTATAAATGGTTACAATACATTTTTTCAATGGCATAATAAGTAAATAAATAAAAAGAGAACTGCTGTGTAATATAGTGAATTCTTGCACTGCACATGGCAGAAGACTAAAAGAAATTTAGACGGTGTAGAATAAAAGTATTAGGAAAGTATGAGGTTAAAAGCATCAGCTTTTATTTATTCTTAAAAGACAAATACATGAACCTCAGTCATCTCACAGGAAGATCTGTTCTGCTCATCAACAGTAAAGCTCTCCATCGTCAGTGTAGAATCAGGTATGTGGGTATATGCCCTGCTCTTGGACTTCAGCTGGGTAGCTCAGTTGATTAGAGCGTGGTGCTAGTAATGCCAAGGTTGTGGGTTCGATCCCTGTTTGGCCCACTCCAACTTTTGGACTTAAACTAACAAACAAGTGAGCCTTCTCTAACTAGCAGTTCCTATTGACCTGGGTTTCAAATGTTGTCTCTGACAAGTGTGAGATCTTTTTAATGCCCCTCTCATTCAAGTCAGAAACTTATTTGCCCTTCAGTAAACGTTAGCAAGTCATGTAACCTGTGTGTACCATCCAATGAAACAGCTGTGCGTGTGTCTTTGTGGCGCAATCGGGTAGCGAGTTAGGCTGTTAACCGAAAGCTTGGTGGTTCGAGCCCACCTGGGGACGAGTGCCTTTTATTGCACAACCTGCCTGTTGATCAAACGGATATGAGACACAACAACAATGTGTAGTCCCACAGAATAGTGGAAATAAGTAACTGAAATACATCCAGTAAACAACAGTCCTACAAGCACAAACATCCACCTGATAAGTCACCGGAGACCGGCTGTCCAAAGTGGAAAAACATCCTTTTGGTTTCTGTTGACGTTAAATAAAGACACTCACCCAACGTGGGGCTCGAATCCACAACCCTGAGATTAAGAGTCTCATGCTCTACCGACTGAGCTAGCCAGGCTTAAGCAGCATGTCAGAACAGACAGCTCATCGGTCAGACCATCAGAGAGATGTAGGTTTAATTCACTAACATCACGACCAGATTAAGAACTAATTCACAGTTTACAAACAAACACAATTCAGAATAAGCAACAGACACAGACTTAGACTGCGTCCGAAATCGCATACTTACTGAGTTTGTACTAGATTGGAGGAAGAATGCACCGCTCAGCCAGTAAAGAAGTATGTACTTTCAGTACAGAAGTGTGCAGTATGCACACAACAACCGTACGTACTACGTCCACCATCTTACGAACGTCAAGTGACCATAGTTACAGACTGCATGCTCATTTCAAACTCCACTCGCCAAAATTTTGGGTATTTATCTCTTTATTTGCGCCACTTACTGATTAATCTATAGTCATGTATCCCGACTCCACACTGAGATGGCAGAGAGAAGTAAATCACAGAAGAGAACTAAGAAAGTTATTGATTTTTTACCTCAGAAACAATGTAAGTACTGCTAACCTCTTTAGCAACAGTATACTACATTACCATGATTAGACTAATACAATGAAAATAAATGACAAAATGATAGATCTGACACATTAATAATTACAGTAGAATAATTTTTCGAAAATCGTCTGTGCACAACTGGGTTATTATCGTTAACGAAAACGAACGAAATAACGAAAACTGGAATTGAAAAAAACATCTTCGTTAACTGAAATAAATAAAAACGGTAATTAAAAGAAAAAAACGATAACTAACTGAAACTGTATTAGGCGTTTACAAAACTAACTAAAACATACAATAAAATTATAGAGAGAATACCCTTCGTTTTCGTGTTTGTCAATTTATTTATGAGCATTGTGAACTGATATGAAATCGATGTTTCCACTCGAGCAGTTTTACGTTAGCTACCGGCCTTTCCCAATCCGCTCCCTCCTCACTAACACTCCACTACAGAGGGACACTCCACGTGAACGCGCAAATGGAGGCGGATACCCCTTTTCCACCGACGCGGCACGGAGCCCGTTCAGGTTCCCGAACTTGACTTTGAACCGGTTCCGCGTGTTTCCACCGGAAAAAAAGAAGTTCCAGACAGTGAACTAGCCGGCCAATCTGGCACTACAGAATACTTGGTTTTTTAGCACAAACCGTGACATCCGTCTGTGGGCGTGTCGTGTTGTACAGCATAGCGTTAGCAACAATGGCGTCCGCTGGGGTCTCGTATGGAGCGTAATGCTGCATTTTTATCTTTTAAACTTCACCCGATTACATTTTGAGCCAGTTTGCCGCTGATATTTTCAAAGCGTCTTTAAAAAGGTGAATTGTGTGATATTACGAGATAAAAGTGACCCGGACAGAACAGAAAACGCTTAACGTGAAAAATAAAGCATGAAGTAGAGGTGGGCGGTATCGATAATATCGATACAAACGCTAGTATTAATATTGAGCAATACTCGTGTAAAAAGATCGATACTCAAGCTTTTTTCCTTTCCCGCACGCACTGACTGCTGCGCACGCGGATTCATCACAGTCTTTGTCTGTAAGAGCAGCGCACCCTCCTCCCCCCTCTCGTCTTTTGTTGTTGCACCGTCACGTGGCTCAGCGGCGCCAGCCAAACAGCCATGCAGGTAGGCTCAGCCTGGCCCGCCCACTCAGCGCTCTCCTCAGAAAAAACAGAATAAGTTTGAAACTGTTTACAGTATTTGTTGTGGTGTGTTAATTTTGTTGTATTGTGGTTTGTCAGCCCTCTACCTCAGGAGATTTTGTTTTAAGTTGTGTTGAGTGATATTTTTTTATTTTGTTTATTTAAGAAAAAACAGAATTGCACTGAAAGGAAGAAAATTCCTTATTTTTTATTGTTTTTCCTAAGAACAATTCTATTTGAAAAAAGAAACAAAGAAAGAAAGAACTAGAAAAGATGTCTAGTGAGGGGAGAATTTTTATTTTATTTTTGTATTGTGGTTTCTCCTTTTCTACCTCAAAAAAGATTTATTTTCCTAATGTTAAGGCAAACTTTGTTTTGTTACTGTTCCATTGTTTCTAAACAAAAATGTTGATTGTGATAATAAAGTATTTTGTTGTCACGTACAATGTTTGGCGAAATTCTATCCTAGGCCTTTTGGATCCATAGGACCTATGAAGCTTAAATATTAAAAAGTATCGGTATTGGTATCGATATCGGCGATACTGGCCCTGCATTTACTTGGTATCGGATCGATACCAAAATTCCCGGTATCGCCCACCTCTAGCGTGAAGCTTTTTCAACTCCCCGAGCTGCATAAACACACGTGAAGTAAATCCAGATAAACACAGATACATGTGGTATTTTAGAGTAGATTTGATGTTTATTTCACACAGATGTTTGTTCGTGTTGTGGAACTTTAGTGATGTTTCACCGCTCAAGCTGAGCACTGAGCTAATCGGCTATTTGCGCCGAGAGTCGCGGTAAAACCGAAGCGCAAAACTCTTCTCACGTTAATGAACTAAAGAAAACAACAACTGAGACAAACACGGATGTTAGCATTAATGCCGTCAGCTGGGTCTCGTATGGAGCTTATCACTGCATTTTTAACTTTTAAACTTCACCTGATTAAATGTTTAGCCAGTTTGCAGCTGACATTTTCATAGTGCATTTAAAAAGATGAACTGTGTGATATAACGAGATAAAAGTGATCCGGACAGAACGAAAAATGCTTAATGTGAATAATAAAGCATGAAACTTTTTCAACTCCCCGAGCTGCATAAACACCACACATGATGTAAATCCAGTTAAACACAGATACATGTGGTATTTTAGAGTAGATTTGATGGTTATTTCACACAGATTGATGTTTGTGTTGTGGAACTTTAGTGATCTTTTATCGCTCAAGCCGGGCGCTGAGTAAATCGGCTATCTGTGCCGAGTCGCGGTGAAACCGAAGCGCAAAACGCTTCTCACATCAATGAAGTAAAGAAAACAACAACTGAGACAAACACAGATGTTTATTCGTGATGTGGAACTTTAATGATGTTTTATCGCTCGAGTCGAGCGCTAAGTAAATCCGCTATTTGTGCTGAGAGTCGCGGTGAAAGCGAAGCGCAAAACTCTTCTCACATCAGTGAACTAAAGAAAACAACAACTGATACAAACACGTCACGTCTTCTTATCACAGATAGTTAGATTGATGCTTTTTACATAAAAACTAACATCAGTAACAGCAGCACTAATGCTCGCACATAATCCACACACTCCGCCATTACCACTCTTAACAAGTAAGTAACACCCATCGTTGATGACGCAGGCTTGGTTCTCAAAAACTGGTGGAAACGCGCGTCGGTTCTCTACAGAACACCAAGGTTCAGAGAAACCTGAACAGAACTGGTTCTAGAACCACGTTTTTTTTGGTGGAAAAGGGGTAGGAGTGGAGAGGGGGAGTGAGTAGGGAGCGGATTGAGATTGGTCCCTGACGGCACTTCATGTTTACATTCCGTTTCTGCTCACCACGTTAGCCTGCAAAATAATGACAGCAAAAGTTAAGTTTATGTTTTTCTCAAATTAACAGGGCTCTCAAGTTTTCAAGTTTGCTTGGAGTGAGTTGGTGGAGTGAGTGAGTTGGAGTGAGTTGGATGTTGTCAGAGGTTGTTCTGTCGATGTCGGGGGGGGGGGGGCTTGAACAGCAGTGGTCATTGTCTCTTCACTTTACACTAAATTCTGTAATATTAAATACATTGTTTTAGCTATGCCTTTCTAAACAAACAAACAGACAAATTAAATAAAGAAAAACAAATGGGCCCCTTGAACAGTGGTGGTTATTCTGTCCCTCTGTGTGTGTTTGTGTTTATGAGTGATGTTGTGTGTTGTAAGTGTTGGTGGCAGATTTTGATGCCTTGATGACCGATGTTCTCCCATTTAAAGCACTGTGGTTCAATGTCCATTAATGAGTTCCATCCAGTGCCAAACGTGTTCCTGGTTTTTGTTTTATTAAGCCCCACCATGGAAAAAACCCTCTCTGCATCTGCATTTGAGTGAGGCAGAACTAATACCAGTTTGGCAGTCGTAGACAGCCTCGAAAATCTGCTCATACCAGTCACCTTTGAAAAAAAATGAACCAAGGAAGCCTAATTACACTCCTACAGATTTTTGCAGTTATTAAGTTGCTCATGTCAATGGGCGTGTGCTATATACAACCCCTGGCAAAAATTATGGAATCACCACTCTTGGAAGATGTTCTGTCAATTGTTTAATTTTGTAGAAAAGAAATTAATCACAGACATGCCACAAAACTATCATTTTTCAAAATGTCAACCTTCTGGCATTAAGAAACAATAAAAAAAAGAAACAAATATAATAGTTGTGGTCAGTCACAATTGCTTTTTTTAGATCAAGTAGAGGAAAAAAATATGGAATCACTCAAATCTGAGGAAAAAATTATGGAATCACTCTGTAATTTGCAGTTTAAAAACAAAACATCTGCAGCAGATTAGATTTGCTAATTATTCTTCAGTTTAAAAAGAGTGCTTACACCTCGGAGAGCTGTTGCACAAAGCAGATTGTCATGAATCATGGTTCCAACACAAGATATGTCAGTTGAAACAAATGAGAGGATTATAAAACTCCTTCAAGAAGATAAATCATTGTGGAATGTCACAAAAGATGTTGGTTGTTCCCAGTAAGCTGTGTTTAAAATCTGGACCAAGTACAAACAAAATGGGAAGGTTGTAAAAGGGAAGCATACTGGTAGACCAAGTAAGACATCAAAGCATCAAGATAGAAAACTTAAAGCAATATGTCTTGAAAACAGAAAATGCACAACAAAACAAATGAGAAACAAGTGGCCGGAAAGTGGAGTCAATGTCTGTGACTGAACTGTAAGAATTCACCTAAAAGAAATGGGATTTACATACAGAAAAGCCAAACAAAAGCCATCATTAACACCTAAAAAGAAAAGAACAAGGTTAAAGTAGGCTAAAGAAAAGCAATCGTGGACTGTGGGTGACTGGATAAAAGTGATCTTCAGTGATGAATCGCGAATCTGCATTGGGCAAGGTGATGATGCTGGAACTTTTGTTTGGTGTCTGTCCAATGAAATTTATGAAGATAACTGCCTAAAGAAAACATGTTAATTTCCACAGTTGTTGATGATATGGGCCTGCATGTCGAGTAAAGGCACAGGGGAGATGGTCTTCAATAAATGCCAAAGTCCACATTGAAATTTTGGACGCTTTTCTTATTCCATCAGTTGAAAGGATGTTTGGTGATGATTACTTCATTTTTCAAGATGATAATGCATCTTGCCATAGGGCAAAGGACGTGAAAACTTTCCTTCAAGAAAACATATAATGTCAATGGCATGGCCTGCAAATAGTCCGGATCTCAATCCATTTGAAAACCTCTGGTGGAAATTGAAGAAAATGGTCAATGACAAGGTTCCAACCTGCAAAGCTGATCTGGCAACAGCAATAAGAGACAGTTGAAGGCAGATTGATGAAGAATACTGTTT
This sequence comes from Trichomycterus rosablanca, assembly GCF_030014385.1. Classification (NCBI taxonomy): domain Eukaryota; kingdom Metazoa; phylum Chordata; class Actinopteri; order Siluriformes; family Trichomycteridae; genus Trichomycterus; species Trichomycterus rosablanca. The sequence goes on along the minus strand of NC_086001.1, from coordinate 24,216,368 downwards.
GTCATTAGTTAACTCCATGCCTCAGAGAGTTTAAACCATTATAAAAGCCAGAGGTGGTGCAACAAAGTAATAATGGTGCAGTGTTTTCTAATGATTCCATAATTTTTTCCTCAGATTTGAGTGATTCCATATTTTTTTCCTCTACTTGATCTAAAAAAAAGCAATTGTGACTGACCACAACTATTATATTTGTTTCTTTTTTTTATTGTTTCTTAATGCCAGAGGGTTGACAGTTTGAGAAATGATAGTTTTGTGGCATGTCTGTGATTTATTTTTTTTCTACAAAATTAAACAATTGAAAGAACATCTTCCAAGAGTGGTGATTCCATAATTTTTGCCAGGGGTTGTATATATACACAATGTCAAACATGTCTGGGTCTTGGGGCATAGAGATGTCCATCCAGGAACTCCTCACCCAGCAACAAGAAATTCTATTTTCTGATTGGCTGAGAAATTCTATTTTCTGATTGGCCGATAGGTCGCAAATTTAAGACAGCGGTATGAGCGCAGAGTAGTCTGCCTTTGACTCGTGTGTAGGATAGATTATAGTCATTTCTGTGCGGCGAAGTTAATAATTTCTCAGCGTAAGAAATACCATGTGTGAGCGTGTGAGCGTGTGAGCTTGTTGAAATGCGTGTGTCTCACGCTCAATGCGTGAGACTTGAGAGCCCTGAATTAAGCTCCCTGATGTGTGTCTCATGAATTAGTTTATATTATTATTATTAGGGCTGTCGTTAATCGCGTTAATTAATTAATCGCGTTAAAGGCGTTACATTTTAATCGCGATTAAAAAAAATTAATCAAGATGAAAATTTTTTATCAAACTATTTTTATTGAGCTGTTTGTGTCATGTAAATATGCGTCTCTGTTGTAATTTTCAGTATTACACACATTTTGCACTTTAGGCTGCTATCTTGTGGACTGTTACAGTTTTTGTGGACAGGTGGTTGTTTAACATTAATTGAATAAATTTTATCAAATGGTATCTTTTGTTGAGTTTTTATTACACAATACTTACTCTGACCTTTTTAAATCCTGCACCTGAAAAATAACCCAAAGTATAAAAGAACCAAAACTAAGCATTAAAAAATAATTAAAACTAATAAAAACTAGCAAACCCACTCTAAAAAATAATTAAAACTAACTAAAAAAAAAGTCACAACGAAATAAAACTAAACTATAATGAAAAATCCAAAACTATTATAACCTTGGTGCACAACATTAGTAGGGCTGTCAGAGGGCTCGTCAGGAGGATCATCACCCTACCAACTGGTGATGAACTACAGCTGTGTAGGAGCTGAGTTTGCCCACTTGGCCGGATCCGAATGTTTTAGAGTGGCAGTTGGTGTTACTGATGGGTGCAAAGCATACATTAAAAAGAAAATTCTTTATTTCTATTATTTGCCAACACATTTTCTTTCTCACAACATACAATAATACTACAACACTTTTTGATTTTCCTCTCTCTGGTGCGCCTCTTGCTCTCTCTTCTCCTCTCGTTCTCTTCTTTCCCTTTCTATTCTTTCCTCTCTCTCCTCAGCCTCTCTCCATCTTCTCTCCTTGTTCTCTGCTGCTTCTATCTCCCTCTCATTTTCTTTTTCTTCCATCTCCCTCAGATACGCAACTAAATCTTTCTCCCCTCGTCTCTTTTTGGCTGGGGTTTCCATGCTTCTCGAGGATGGTGAAGCTATAGCAGTATCCTGGCCAGATGAGGAAATAAGTGTCGGTGGGTTAATTGATGGTCTCCCACCTATTGCCTCATCCATATCCACGTACCATTTCCAGGATGCTGCTGTTGCTTCACCATCCTCTGTACTTACCCCAGTAGGTGGACACTTAAGTTCCTACAAGATTCATAACCACAGTACAAGGACCTTAACTTGTATTACAAATCTTTTCTGATATTTTTACTGAAGATCTTACCAACAAACGAAGCTTATTTTGTATTTTTGTTTGAGGTTCTCCCACTTCTTCTTCACATAAGTGGGAGTCACCTTCCCCTGCAGTTGGTTCTCCAACACAAAGGCTCTACAATATAATGCACATGACAGTTATTAATGTATATAGCATACACTGCTTCAAAAAAAGTTTGGTCATTAAAAGTTTTTAATGCTTTGAAAAAATTTGCAAAACTTGAATAATAGAACTTGTCTTTATACCACCCTTTGTAATTATTATTATGCATAAGATGAAACACAAATTTTGTTACGTCAAACAAACAGTCACTTACTCAAACCCTCGAACCGCTGCATTCCGTTTTCCGGTGAAGAGGGCCTGGTTGGCCACTCTCCACCGGATAAGATTTTTAGTGTCTTCATCAGACCCTGCAATATCAAACATTAGTTTTAAAAGAGATTTCTAATGTGACTGTGTAGCAACATTACAACAATCATGAATATTTAGCCTCAACAACCCCAAAGCTAGATATATCTACTTTCCTAAAGATAGTTTAGGATAGCCCATCACTAGCATTACAGATCAAATTAAATGAATCTATAGATAGATCATTTATTACAGCAGCTCAATATATATTAATGCAAAGTATTATAGTAAGCAAGTATTAAAGTATGCAAGTATTAAAATTTGCAAGTATTAAAATACAAAAGTATTAAGTACACATGTAATGTTGTACAACACTATGTAGTTAAATACATTGAATAAAAAGTAGTATATCGCTTTTATTGTCCTACCAGAATGACAACGTTTGAAGCCCAGGGCAATAGGACCTGCTAGTTAGAGAAGGATAACTTGTTTGTTAGTTTAAGTCCAAAAGGGGGTGTGGCCCGTATGGGGATCGAACCCACGACCTTGGCGTTATTAGCACCACGCTCTAACCAACTGAGCTAACCGGCCGATGTACAAGGGCAGGTCATATACCCACATACCCGATTCTACACTGACAGCCCTTCAGTTATGGAGCTGCCACACAGAAACGATGGAGCTTTACTGTTGTTGAGCAGAACAGATCTTCGTGTGAGATGTGAAATGAAGCCAGAATTAAAGATGGTAGAAGAACAGGGTGATATTCTTACTTCCAGTTATTAAATTACTCAGGTTAGAAAGTCCTGATACACAGCATATGCTCAACTGACTCTCTCTCAGCCATGCTACCTTTAATCATTAAAGTGGGTGTGGCCCATACGGGGATCGAACCCGCGACCTTGGCGTTATTAGCACCACGCTCTAACCAACTGAGCTAACCGGCCAATTCATCTGTTCTCTGTTTAGATCTTTGTACATAATTCTACACTAACCCCATTCAACCAGCAGCACAAAAACCATTTGAGATTCTGCACACTTTCAGTGAAGATCTGTAGAAATGAGCGGCTACTAAACTGAATTTGGTTGTTATTGCACCAGAAATGCAGCAGTTTCATGTTATTTTAATGATCCGAGATCTCAGTCCTACTTCAGACATCACTGTCTAGTCATTTCTTATGTTCAGACTTTCTTAATACACATCTAAGAGGTTTTGTGGGTTCTTATATGTGTGAACTATCTAAACTATACTGTATTGTGGTACATTCATTCAGCCTTCATCAGTTTATCTCTGCTCATTCAGCCTACAGCAGTTTAGACCCGCCCACTTAACCACCAATTTGCCTCCACAGTGAGCCTGTATAGAGAGAGAGATTTTATTTTTAAAATTACTTTTTATTACAACGTGCAAATAAACAAATTACTTAAAAAAAAAAAAAAAAAAAAAAAAAAAAAAAAAAAATTATCAAAATATAAACAAAGTCTACTTTGGTCAACTTTTTTTGCTGAACAAAAACTGTAATAATGCATTGAAAACAAAACAAGACAGTAAAGATAAAGTCATATATCCACCATAAACCAAATATTTACAAATATCTTCTTCCCAAGATGATGCAAAATAAATGCAAAAAAAGTTGACCAAAGTAGACTTTGTAGGGTTCAAAGCTTATACGTCCACTTCAACTGAATCAGAGTTATTCCGTATAATGCAGTCCTTATCCATACCCTTAGTTAGTCCTTATTAAAGTTGAATGTCCTTTTTCAAAATCCATCAGTTAATAATGTGTAGTTGATTCCCGAACAAACTCCTTTTCTACAGAAGTAGTAATATTAATGCATTAGCAATGAAAATATACAAAGGAAATTAGCATATAGCATTAGCATCTACCTTCCATAATATTTCCAAAAAGAGAAATTATCCCAAGAATAATGATAATCAAAACACAGTTTGCAGTACAGTAATCCCTCGCTATATCGCGCTTCGACTTTTGCGGCTTCACTCTATCGCGGATTTTATTTGCAAGCATGTCTAAATATAAATCACGGATTCTTCGCTGGTTTGTGGATTTCTGCAGACAAGGGGTGTGTTTGAAAAGCTAGTGAGCTCTCTACATAGACGCATTTTATGTCATCCTGTGCACGCTCCCGATTAGGAGGCTGTTCCAAATCCTAGATGCCTTAATATCCTCACTTCTTAACATTTCAACGTTATTTTCACTCAAGAATGAGTGAGCATCCGACGCTGCCTTAGTGATCAAGGCAATCCCAGAATTCATTGCGGGTCAGGCGCTCTTCTCTCACAGAAAAATAAACATGGCTGACTGTGCGGACAAACGAATGGAGTTCTTTTCAAACGTAAATAAAATATTACTGATTTTTAACTTGTATAAACTTGTACCGAGTGTTTTTATTTGCAAGTTCGGGCTTGTCAGGAAATGTAACCGTTATCGGTACATGAAGGGAGATATTATATTGATGTTAGCATGCTGTGCTACCTCAATCCATTGGTTTTAATGACAAGATGCTAAATGCTAAACCCGATGGAATCGGGTTATAAAAATAACCATATAAACACATGGTTTTTACTTCGCGGATTTTCACCTTTCGCGGAGGGTTCTGGAACACAACCCCCGCGATCGAGGAGGGATTACTGTACTTACATCTAGGCATAAAACATCAAAGTTTCCTAGGAAAGGAGTCTTTAAATCTTCAAAAAGATGAAAAATGCAAAGCAGCACACCAAGTAGCAAACCGCTTTTGCTTCCATCAGGAAAATGCTGTGTCTACTTCTTTTCACAAAAGAAAACATGGGTAATTCCCTCTCTATTGCCCCCTAAGGGAGACCATGGGAACTGACCAAATGTAACTCTATGGTGTTAGCCACCATGCCTGTTACAGTATTATACTGTTGTGTATACAGCTGTGCATGTGTCTCTGTGGCGCAATCGGTTAGCGCGTTCGGCTGTTAACCGAAAGGTTGGTGGTTCGAGCCCACCCAGGGACGAGTGCCTTTTATTGCACAACCATGTCTGATGATCAGACGATTAAACCTCAGTGTATATTATCTCATATAGAAATATGCTTTACATATGCTTTGCTTGATGGCAATAACTCTTAGTGAAATCTTAATGAACAGTTAAAACATCAATTCAGGTTTAGTTCAATTGGGGAAAAATATTAACAGTAGCTCAACACGTACAAATCCTACAATCATTCCACAAAGTTCACAAACATGATTTAATGAGTGAAAACTTGAGGTTTGGAGCCCCTCTGGTGTGCAGACTGGTACTGTGTATCAGCACTACTTACTGTGTGCAGGACCTGAGTCGTATCTGCTCCAGTCACTGGTTGGCGGCATTTAGCTCAGTCAAGAACTTTAAGAAATATATAGTTTAGATACTGTAGTTCACACATATAAGAACCCACAAAACCTATTAGATGTGTATTAAGAAAGTCTGTTTCAGCTGCTTAAATGGGGACAGTGTAGATTTATGTACAAAGATCTAAAGAGCATTGATGAACTGGCTGGTTAGCTCAGTTGTTTAGAGTGTGGTGCTAATAATGCCAAGGTCATGGGTTTGATCCCTGTACGGGCCACACCCACTTTTGGACATAAACTAACAAGCAAGTAATCCTTTTCTAACTAGCAGGTCCTATTGACCTGGACTTCAAACGTTGTCTCTGACAAGTGTGAGATCTTTTTAATGCCCCTCTCATTCAGGTCAGAAACATGCCATTATTTCAATCTGCCAAACTTAATTGCCCTTCTGTAAATGGTTTAATGTGCACACTGCTGCTACTGGCTTGTTCTTCTTTTCTACAATGTAAGTTCATACCTTCAGGTTCATGTTATTTGAGATCTCTACATAGATTTCTTCCTCATGTGCAGAAAGACGCAGTTCAGTTTGAGTCGATTCACTAAGTTGATAGTACTCAGCAATGAGCCGTTAGAAGCTGAAGGAATCGATTCTTTTTGATGAAGTCAACATTTTATATGTTATACAAAATACTTAAAAGAGTCAGATCACTATCGTTAGCTGTCATTTAAAAATTAATCGCAGGTCAATACAGAGACAAACCATCTCATCTAATACAAAATAGAATAAATAATGTATAACAGTTTAATGATGCACCATACATACAGTGAAGCAAAACACAAAACCTCTAAACTTGTAAAAAGCTTCACTTAAATAATAATGAAATGTCAAAAATACATCAAATCACCTAAATAATTATCTACATAACACATACAGCAAAAACATGTGAATGTGGAAGCATGTGTGTGTATTGTGTGTGTGTATGCTTATGAATATTAATATAATAGATACGTATGTTAGACATGCATAGATACGTGAAGTGATGTAGACACACATAACTCCTCAGCAATAATAATGATACACTATGTGGCCAAAATTATTTGGACACCTTACCATGAGCTTGTTGGATCTCATTTCAAAAACACACAGTATTAAAATCAAGTGACTTCTGTGTGATCATTAGTGACTTGTGATCTGCTGAACAGGTGCACAAACATCAAATCATCTGCTTCAGAGCGACATGGAGGGATGGGCCAACTGCGTCCTGAATTTTCCAACAGTGGAACGTTTTGTTGTGATTTTGATACTTGGGTGGCAATGTTTAACTAAAATTACTTTTATTTAGTGTTTAAAACTTCTAAATTACCTCAGTTTTGTCAATTGATTTCAGTCAATTATATCAATCACATAAGTTTAAATCACTTGAGATGTAAAAGTAAAGTCTGAAGTTGAATATTTACTCAGCAAATGGTAAATCATTACGTTTAGTTTTTGTGGTGTCAGGGTTCCATGGTGTAATGGTTAGCACTCTGGGCTCTGAGTTCAAATCTTGGTGGGACCTTACTGCTTTTATTTGGGGCCCGGTGTGAGGTCCAAGATTGAGAAACATTAGCAGTTTCAGGATGGTAGCATTCAGCGCATGTGCAGTACAACAGAGCATCACAATTGCTTGTGCTAGTTTAGAGTCACCTTAAATGACATGTTAATTTCCATCCATTCATCCAGCTTGAATATCATAATACCACTAGTAGTGTTATAGTGTTCCACATGTGACTGCTCCATCCCAAAATATAATCGCAAATCATTGTTTACAGCGACATCTAACAGCCAACTTGCTCTTAAATGACTAATTATTAACTTTTTGGCTTTATTTACTCAGCAAATGGCAAGTTTCATTTGGGAGCCGGTGTGAGTTCCAAGGTTTAGAAACTTTAGCAGTTTCAGGATGGTAGCGTTCAGCGCATGTGCAAGTACAACAGAGCGCTTGTGGGGTGTAGACCACGATTACTTGTGCTAGTTGTGTCGACCAAGCAGATCACCATTCAGGAAGGTATATCAGTGCCAAAATACGAGCCAGTTTGTTCAGTAAAACTTTATAAGCCAACAGCAGCGAATAAACTTAAGAGTCACCTTAGATTACATGTTAACTTCCATCTACCCATCTACAGATTTGTGACTTTATTATTAAATTGTTGTTGTTGTGTTTGTTGTTATTTTTTAACTGTTCTTGTTTTCAAGTGTAAAACCATAAACAGCACCGTCTATAAATAAATGAATCACCTTGTGCTTCCACTTGAGATTTTTGTTTACGTGAACAATGTCAGAAATTTGATGAGCTTGATTAGTTTGTAATATGTGTTAAGATGATTAAATTTTAAGTTTTTATTTATTTATTTTAGTTTCAATACAACGTGACACCGGCAAGATAAAGAAAGCAAAAATAAAGTGTCTCAAGTGTTCTTGTAATGTGTTGTAGACCTGCAATGGCGACTCTTTTTGGTATACGGGAAAGAAAAGGCCGAATGCAGGTGAAAATGTGTTATTTGGCAACCAGCACTGTAAATATTGGACAGAACACATGATGGGTTATTTTAACTTGTTGGGTTGTGCAGTTTAACCATTGTGCTGGATTAAATACATTTAAGAAAATACAGCATTAAAGCATAATCTCATTAAAATACACTACAATTTAACACTATAATACAATACAGTGACAGTAAGTCTGTGTCTGTTTCTGTTACTTATTCTGAATTGTGTTTGTTTGTAAACTGTGAATTAGTTCTTTATCTGGTTGTGATGTTAATGAATTAAACCTACATCTCTCTGATGCTCTGACCAATGAGCTGTCTGTTCTGACCTGCTGTTTGAGCCCGACTAGCTCAGTTGGTAGTGCATGAGACTCTTAATCTCAGGGTTGTGGGTTCGAGCCCCACATTGGGTGAGTATCTTCATTTAACAGCTACTGAAACCAAAAGAACGTTCTTCCACTTTGGACAGCCGGTCTCAACTTAGTGAATATTTGTGCTTGTAGGACTGCTGTTTACTGGATGTTTTCAGTTACTTATTTCCACTATTCTGTGGGACTACACGTTGTTGTTGTGTCTCATATCCATTTGATCAACAGGCAGGTTGTGCAATAAAAGGCCTGGGTGAGCTCGAACCACCAACCTTTCAGTTAACAGCCGAACACGCTAACCGATTGCACCACAGAGACACAGACGTTTCATTGGATGGTACACATGGGTCACATGACTGGCTAAGGTTTACCTCAGGCTATACCACCCTGTTATTCTGCCGTCTTTAATTCTGGCTTTATTTCACCTAATAAACGTGATATGACCTTTATAAATGCTTATGTGACAGAGTGGTCATTTGGACGTGGTGTGGTTTAGTTAAAGTTTAGGTTAAAGTTGCTCGACAACGCCACCTAGGGGAATTTCACCCCTAGGAATATTTATATAACGGGCACTTAAGGCCCAGAAAGAAAGACACCCAGGTTCGAACACACTTGGAGACCAGAGATGTACTTCCAATACTTAGTTAATTTTATTAACAATTGTTTACAAAATTCTCCACATGACAAGCCACATTCTAAAACAGACACAATTAGTATAAAATGATTAGCCACATCACATTTAATACTCTATGGGTCCATTTACAATTTATGAACAAAACTGAGGCAGAAGGAACAGGGCTGAGGGCTTACCACGGCAGCGGAAAATATGGAAGTAAAGAAATCTCCTACACTACACACCACACGTGATCACACCGCACACCTCAATAACACCCAACGTGCTCTAGACTGCAGGGCAAGTGAAAAGGTTCCACCACCAAAGTCTGTCTGCCTCCTGCTTTGGCCCAAAGCTCCTGTTCAACCAGAGGAAAAGAAAGAAAACAAATAATTCTCCAATACAATAAACCATAAATTAAAATAAATGAAAACAATCATATAAACAAAATGTATTTATACAAAACAATAACTCAAAATACGACTCAGACGAAACAGTAGTTCCAGCAGAACACTATTGCCGGCAAAACAGTCTCTCAGGCAAAACAGCAGCACGCAGGAAACTGGAACCGAACCAGCATGATCCAGGCTAAAAGACCAGGATACAGCAATGCAGTTTTCAGCGCAGTGAAAGTCAGAGTACAGACCAGCAGGCACAACAGCTACCGTAGTCACAGTAGTGTAATGTAGCCGCTATTTCCACTCGACTGGCGGCGAAACACGCCAACAGAAACGCAGAGAGAACCCGCAACATAGCACCGGTACTACAAACACAAGCCCACATGGCTTTTAATCGTTAAGAAGCGATTCACCGGGAGACACGAAGTGCACCACAGGTAGTCAACCAATGCCCATACTTATAGCATGGGAAAGGACCGCCCAGCAATTTAAAGGTACCTAAAAATCATCCTCAGCTGGAGAGCAATTTAGATCAAATCAACACAAAACCCCATCCTGCTACAATACGTTTTTTTTTTTTTTTTTTTTAGCACCTGGTCAGGGTCACGGTGGATCCTTCTTTACTTGTTAACACTGAATGTAAATCAGGAACACATGCTGCACAGTTAGTTGAAGGTAACCAATTATCATTCAGTTTAGTTTTAAATAATACACACACATCTACTTTTTATGTCTCATCCTGCAACTGTTTCACATGCCTTTTCATTTAAAGAAATATTTTATAGGAGAGATGCTACATTTACCCGTCCTGCTCCTACTACAGGAAATTATAATGTACATATTACAATAAATAAATAATAATAACTCTGTTTAACTGCCTTGGACATTAGCTTTGATGAAGAAAAAGCCGCTGGGTCAGTGTGTAACAGGAGGTTTGGAGTGAAGGTGGGTGTGTGTGGATAAAAGCTTCCAGCACCTGGTATTCCCAGTCGGTCTCCCATCCAAGTACTAACCAGGACCGACCCTGCTTAGCTTTAAAACATGCGCGCCATGAACCAATCAGATTTCACATCATTAAACAAGTTTATTCCTTAATTATTTGTCTCTATACTAGAGGAGCGACTCGGTTCTTTTAGTTCATTTCAATAGAGTCGTTCAATAGAATCGGTTCGTTCCCCCCAACACTGTAGCTGAGAGATACAGGGCTAATGTAGATGTTTTACTGCTAAGCTGCTGTTCAACTCCAGTCCAGTTGGTGACGCTGGTGCGTCTTAAGTTGTTCTGCCAACCGCCATTAAACATCATAAGAAGAACAAGAAGCTGCTGTGTTTGTACTGTAGAGCCTCATCTGTAAGTAAAATATGTATTTAATTATAACCCTTATATTTAATTATAACCACATTCTAATTAATAATAAAACTAGAGTTCATAATAAAACATCACTGTGAGGATTTGAGGAGCTTTAACTCCAGTTTTATTTAAACACACAAACTTTTAGCTGCTCCGCTAACTGTTAGCATCACACATGATTCAGTACTGATGAACCGATTCATTGAACCGATGAATCAGTGGATTGTAACGGATTCAGAGTTTATTCATTATTAAATCTAACATTTTGATATAAACGCGTCACATTTTCAGCTTTGTTTACAGTTTTTAATGTTTGATAGAAACAGCGAGTTCTTGTAGCTTTGTTTACAGGTTGTTTTACAGGTTTATAGTAAAAGTTAAAAGTATTAGTACAGCACTGTTATTGGGAGTGGATGAGAAACTAGATGTAAAGAACATCAGACTTCATCATTTCACTTTGGGACACAAAACCACTTCCACCAAACTCAAAGGGTTGTTTCCCAGACAGGGATTAAGGCTTATAGTCCAGGACTACATTTAGCTTTAAATAGAGAATCTCCATTCAAAATGCTGTGTAGTCTAGGACTAGGCTTAATCCCTGTCTGTGAAACCAACCCAAAAAGTTCTATTAGAAGTCTTTTCTGTCTGATGCTGCTCAGTCCCACAATAGTTTCAACATTTTCACTCTGTTTACAGCCTCACAGCATTAAAAATAAACAGTTAAACAATCTGAAAGAGTATTCCTGGATTTCTCTTTAATAGGGAATAAAGTACATTTGTCTATCTGTCCGTCTGCCTGTCAGATCTTTTAATAATGCAGTCAGCAGAAGAGGGACACGTCACCCCAATAGATCTACAAAATGAAGGATTCCAAGAGAAACTAATAAAAAAGGAGGAGGAAGAAGATGGAAGTTACTTCTGTAAGTAAATGTGGAGCAATTTGCCATGTTAGTGCAGTACAGTGTGGTTAGTATAGTAGAAATAATAAGAGAATGTGGATAGTGGGATTAGAACCTGTACTGTACCGTACTGTCCTGTGTAGAAGTGCTGATACTTCCAGTCTGGATTAAATCTAAGTAGTATTTATTTGTGGTAACTAAACCCACAACCTTCAGTTTCCTCCAGTTGTTGAGTTCTTCTTCACATATTGATGAATTTCAGGTGAAGGATCTTTAATCCCTGTGGAACACGTCACCTCTGAGGAACACCTCACCCCAGAGGACCAACAGTGTGGAGGTTTCCAGATGAAGCCTGTGAAGAAGGAAGAACCTGAAGATAAAGATGAACTCAGTAAGATATTTTTTATCTTGAGTAAAATAAGATTTGGATGGAATAGAATCAGAGGAACCTGGGATGAAGCATCATACAGTGAAAGCTTGTATTGTGCTCATGCAGATCAGTGTGAGCAGGAAATGATGAATGCAGGATGAATCACGTTACAGGACTTTAGCATCAGATCTCAGTTTAACAATTACTAACAGTATTTATTATTTATAATGTTATAAATGTATTTGATATTTATAATGTTATAAATGTATTTATTATTTATAATGTTATAAATGTATTTGATTATTTATAATGTTATAAATGTATTTATTATTTATAATGTTATAAATGTATTTATTATTTATAATGTTATAAATGTATTTGATTATTTATAATGTTATAAATGTATTTGATATTTATAATGTTATAAATGTATTTATTATTTATAATGTTATAAATGTATTTGATTATTTATAATGTTATAAATGTATTTATTATTTATAATGTTATAAATGTATTTATTATTTATAATGTTATAAATGTATTTTATTATTTATAATTTTATAAATGTATTTAATTATTTATAATGTTATAAATGTATTTTATTATTTATAATGTTATAAATGTATTTAATTATTTATAATGTTATATATGTATTTTATTAATTATAATGTTATAAATGTTTTGGATTATTTATAATGTTATAAATGTATTTGATTATTTATATTGTTATAAATGTATTTGATTATTTATAATGTTATAAATGTATTTGATTATTTATAATGTTATAAATATATTTTATTAATTATAATGTTATAAATGTTTTGGATTATTTATAATGTTATAAATGTATTTGATTATTTATAATGTTATAAATGTATTTGATTATTTATAATGTTATAAATGTATTTGATTATTTATAATGTTATAAATGTATTTGATTTTTTATGTTATAAATGTATTTGATTTTTTATGTTATAAATGTATTTAATTATTTATAATGTTATAAATGTATTTGATTATTTATAATGTTATAAATATATTTTATTAATTATAATGTTATAAATGTTTTGGATTATTTATAATGTTATAAATATATTTTATTAATTATAATGTTATAAATGTATTTGATTATTTATAATGTTATAAATGTATTTGATTATTTATAATGTTATAAATGTATTTGATTATTTATAATGTTATGAATGTATTTGATTATTTATAATGTTATAAATGTATTTGATTTTTTATGTTATAAATGTATTAGATTTTTTTATAATGTTATAAATGTATTTGATTATTTATAATGTTATAAATGTATTTAATTATTTATAATGTTATAAATGTATTTGATTATTTATAATGTTATAAATGTATTTATTATTTATAATGTTATAAATGTATTTGATTATTTATAATGTTATAAATGTATTTGATTATTTATAATGTTATAAATGTATTTGATTATTTATAATGTTATAAATGTATATTATTATTTATAATGTTATAAATGTATTTATTATTTATAATGTTATAAATGTATTTGATTATTTATAATGTTATAAATGTATTTGATTATTTATAATGTTATAAATTTATTTGATTATTTATAATGTTATAAATTTATTTGATTATTTATAATGTTATAAATGTATTTATTATTTATAATGTTATAAATGTATTTGATTATTAATAATGTTATAAATGTATTTGATTATTTATAATGTTATAAATGTATTTATTATTTATAATGTTATAAATGTATTTGATTATTTATAATGTTATAAATGTATTTATTATTTATAATGTTATAAATGTATTTGATTATTTATAATGTTATAAATTTATTTGATTATTTATAATGTTATAAATGTATATTATTATTTATAATGTTATAAATGTATTTGATTATTTATAATGTTATAAATTTATTTGATTATTTATAATGTTATAAATTTATTTATTATTTATAATGTTATAAATGTATTTGATTATTTATAATGTTATAAATGTATTTGATTATTTATAATGTTATGAAGGTGTTTTATTATTTATAATGTTATAAATGTATTTGATTATTTATAATGTTATAAATTTATTTGATTATTTATAATGTTATAAATTTATTTATTATTTATAATGTTATAAATTTATTTATTATTTATAATGTTATAAATGTATTTGATTATTTATAATGTTATAAATGTATTTGATTATTTATAATGTTATAAATGTATTTGATTATTTATAATGTTATAAATGTATTTAATTGTTTATAATGTTATAAATGTATTTGATTATTTATAATGTTATAAATGTATTTGATTATTTATAATGTTATAAATGTATATCATTATTCATAATGTTATAATTGTATATTATTATTTGTAACGTTATAAATGTATTTGATTATTTATAATGTTATAAATGTATTTGATTATTTATAATGTTATAAATGTGTTTGATTATTTATAATGTCATAAATGTATTTGATTATTTATAATGTTATGAATGTATTTGATTATTTATAATGTTATAAATGTATATTATTATTTATAACGTTATAAAGATATTTGATTATTTATAATGTTATAAATGTGTTTGATTATTTATAATGTTATAAATGTATATTATTAATTATAACGTTTTAAAGATATTTGATTATTTATAATGTTATAAATGTGTTTGATTATTTATAATGTTATAAATGTATATTATTATTTGTAACGTTATAAATGTATTTGATTATTTATAATGTTATAAATGTATTCGATTATTTATAATGTTATAAATGTGTTTGATTATTTATAATGTTATAAATGTATTTGATTATTTATAATGTTATGAATGTATTTGCTTATTTATAATGTTATAAATGTATTTGATTATTTATAATGTTATAAATGTATTTGATTATTTATAATGTTATAAATGTATTTGGTTATTTATAATGTTATAAATGTATATTATTATTTATAATGTTATAAATGTATTTGATTATTTATAATGTTATAAATGTATTTGATTATTTATAATGTTATAAATGTATATTATTATTTGTAACGTTATAAATGTATTTGATTATTTATAATGTTATAAATTTATTTGATTATTTATAATGTTATAAATTTATTTATTATTTATAATGTTATAAATTTATTTATTATTTATAATGTTTTAAATGTATTTGATTATTTATAATGTTATAAATGTATTTGATTATTTATAATGTTATAAATGTATTTGATTATTTATAATGTTATGAAGGTGTTTTATTATTTATAATGTTATAAATGTATTTGATTATTTATAATGTTATAAATGTATTTAATTATTTATAATGTTATAAATGTATTTGATTATTTATATTGTTATAAATGTATTTGATTATTTATAATGTTATAAATGTATATCATTATTCATAATGTTATAATTGTATATTATTATTTGTAACGTTATAAATGTATTTGATTATTTATAATGTTATAAATGTATTTGATTATTTATAATGTTATAAATGTGTTTGATTATTTATAATGTTATAAATGTATTTGATTATTTATAATGTTATGAATGTATTTGATTATTTATAATGTTATAAATGTATATTATTATTTATAACGTTATAAAGATATTTGATTATTTATAATGTTATAAATGTATTTGATTATTTATAATGTTATAAATGTGTTTGATTATTTATAATGTTATAAATGTATATTATTATTTATAATGTTATCAATGTGTTTGATTATTTATAATGTTATAAATGTATTTGATTATTTATAATGTTATAAATGTATATTATTAATTATAACGTTTTAAAGATATTTGATTATTTATAATGTTATAAATGTGTTTGATTATTTATAATGTTATAAATGTATATTATTATTTGTAACGTTATAAATGTATTTGATTATTTATAATGTTATAAATGTATTCGATTATTTATAATGTTATAAATGTGTTTGATTATTTATAATGTTATAAATGTATTTGATTATTTATAATGTTATAAATGTATTTGCTTATTTATAATGTTATAAATGTATTTGATTATTTATAATGTTATAAATGTATTTGATTATTTATAATGTTATAAATGTATTTGGTTATTTATAATGTTATAAATGTATTTGATTATTTAAAATGTTATAAATGTATTTGATTATTTATAATGTTATAAATGTATATTATTATTTATAATGTTATAAATGTATTTGATTATTTATAATGTTATAAATGTTTTTGATTATTTATAATGTTATAAATGTATATTATTATTTGTAACGTTATAAATGTATTTGATTATTTATAATGTTATAAATGTATTTGATTATTTATAATGTTATAAATGTATTTGATTATTTATAATGTTATAAATGTATTTGGTTATTTATAATGTTATAAATGTATTTGATTATTTAAAATGTTATAAATGTATTTGATTATTTATAATGTTATAAATGTATATTATTATTTATAATGTTATAAATGTATTTGATTATTTATAATGTTATAAATGTATTTGATTATTTATAATGTTATAAATGTATTTGATTATTTATAATGTTATAAATGTATATTATTATTTATAATGTTATAAATGTATTTGATTATTTATAATGTTATAAATGTATTTGATTATTTATAATGTTATAAATGTATATTATTATTTGTAACGTTATAAATGTATTTGATTATTTATAATGTTATAAATGTATATTATTATTTATAATGTTATACATGTATTTGATTATTTATAATGTTATAAATGTATTTGATTATTTATAATGTTATAAATGTATATTATTATTTGTAACGTTATAAATGTATTTGATTATTTATAATGTTATAAATGTTTTTGATTATTTATAATGTTATAAATGTATATTATTATTTGTAACGTTATAAATGTATTTATTATTTATAATGTTATTAATGTATTTGATTATTTATAATGTTATAAATGTATATGATTATTTATAATGTTATAAATGTATTTGATTATTTATAATGTTATGAATGTATTTGATTATTTATAATGTTATAAATTTGTTTGATTATTTATAATGTTATAAATGTATTTCATTATTTATAATGTTATAAATGTATATTATTAATTATAACGTTTTAAAGATATTTGATTATTTATAATGTTATAAATGTATATTATTATTTGTAACGTTATAAATGTATTTGATTATTTATAATGTTATAAATGTATTCGATTATTTATAATGTTATAAATGTGTTTGATTATTTATAATGTTATAAATGTATTTGATTATTTATAATGTTATAAATGTATTTGATTATTTATAATGTTATAAATTTATTTGATTATTTATAATGTTATAAATGTATTTGGTTATTTATAATGTTATAAATGTATTTGATTATTTAAAATGTTATAAATGTATTTGATTATTTATAATGTTATAAATGTATATTATTATTTATAATGTTATAAATTTATTTGATTATTTATAATGTTATAAATGGATTTGATTATTTATAATGTTATAAATGTATTTGATTATTTAAAATGTTATAAATGTATTTGATTATTTATAATGTTATAAATGTATTTGGTTATTTATAATGTTATAAATGTATTTGATTATTTAAAATGTTATAAATGTATTTGATTATTTATAATGTTATGAAGGTGTTTTATTATTTATAATGTTATAAATGTATTTGATTATTTATAATGTTATAAATGTATTTAATTATTTATAATGTTATAAATGTATTTGATTATTTATATTGTTATAAATGTATTTGATTATTTATAATGTTATAAATGTATATCATTATTCATAATGTTATAATTGTATATTATTATTTGTAACGTTATAAATGTATTTGATTATTTATAATGTTATAAATGTATTTGATTATTTATAATGTTATAAATGTGTTTGATTATTTATAATGTTATAAATGTATTTGATTATTTATAATGTTATGAATGTATTTGATTATTTATAATGTTATAAATGTATATTATTATTTATAACGTTATAAAGATATTTGATTATTTATAATGTTATAAATGTATTTGATTATTTATAATGTTATCAATGTGTTTGATTATTTATAATGTTATAAATGTATATTATTATTTATAATGTTATCAATGTGTTTGATTATTTATAATGTTATAAATGTATTTGATTATTTATAATGTTATAAATGTATATTATTAATTATAACGTTTTAAAGATATTTGATTATTTATAATGTTATAAATGTGTTTGATTATTTATAATGTTATAAATGTATATTATTATTTGTAACGTTATAAATGTATTTGATTATTTATAATGTTATAAATGTATTCGATTATTTATAATGTTATAAATGTGTTTGATTATTTATAATGTTATAAATGTATTTGATTATTTATAATGTTATAAATGTATTTGCTTATTTATAATGTTATAAATGTATTTGATTATTTATAATGTTATAAATGTATTTGATTATTTATAATGTTATAAATGTATTTGGTTATTTATAATGTTATAAATGTATTTGATTATTTAAAATGTTATAAATGTATTTGATTATTTATAATGTTATAAATGTATATTATTATTTATAATGTTATAAATGTATTTGATTATTTATAATGTTATAAATGTTTTTGATTATTTATAATGTTATAAATGTATATTATTATTTGTAACGTTATAAATGTATTTGATTATTTATAATGTTATAAATGTATTTGATTATTTATAATGTTATAAATGTATTTGATTATTTATAATGTTATAAATGTATTTGGTTATTTATAATGTTATAAATGTATTTGATTATTTAAAATGTTATAAATGTATTTGATTATTTATAATGTTATAAATGTATATTATTATTTATAATGTTATAAATGTATTTGATTATTTATAATGTTATAAATGTATTTGATTATTTATAATGTTATAAATGTATTTGATTATTTATAATGTTATAAATGTATATTATTATTTATAATGTTATAAATGTATTTGATTATTTATAATGTTATAAATGTATTTGATTATTTATAATGTTATAAATGTATATTATTATTTGTAACGTTATAAATGTATTTGATTATTTATAATGTTATAAATGTATATTATTATTTATAATGTTATACATGTATTTGATTATTTATAATGTTATAAATGTATTTGATTATTTATAATGTTATAAATGTATATTATTATTTGTAACGTTATAAATGTATTTGATTATTTATAATGTTATAAATGTTTTTGATTATTTATAATGTTATAAATGTATATTATTATTTGTAACGTTATAAATGTATTTATTATTTATAATGTTATTAATGTATTTGATTATTTATAATGTTATAAATGTATATGATTATTTATAATGTTATAAATGTATTTGATTATTTATAATGTTATGAATGTATTTGATTATTTATAATGTTATAAATTTGTTTGATTATTTATAATGTTATAAATGTATTTCATTATTTATAATGTTATAAATGTATATTATTAATTATAACGTTTTAAAGATATTTGATTATTTATAATGTTATAAATGTATATTATTATTTGTAACGTTATAAATGTATTTGATTATTTATAATGTTATAAATGTATTCGATTATTTATAATGTTATAAATGTGTTTGATTATTTATAATGTTATAAATGTATTTGATTATTTATAATGTTATAAATGTATTTGATTATTTATAATGTTATAAATGTATTTGATTATTTATAATGTTATAAATGTATTTGGTTATTTATAATGTTATAAATGTATTTGATTATTTAAAATGTTATAAATGTATTTGATTATTTATAATGTTATAAATGTATATTATTATTTATAATGTTATAAATGTATTTGATTATTTATAATGTTATAAATGGATTTGATTATTTATAATGTTATAAATGTATTTGATTATTTAAAATGTTATAAATGTATTTGATTATTTATAATGTTATAAATGTATTTGGTTATTTATAATGTTATAAATGTATTTGATTATTTAAAATGTTATAAATGTATTTGATTATTTATAATGTTATAAATGTATATTATTATTTATAATGTTATAAATGTATTTGATTATTTATAATGTTATAAATGTATTTGATTATTTATAATGTTATAAATGTATATTATTATTTGTAACGTTATAAATGTATTTGATTATTTATAATGTTATAAATGTATATTATTATTTATAATGTTATACATGTATTTGATTATTTATAATGTTATAAATGTATTTGATTATTTATAATGTTATAAATGTATATTATTATTTGTAACGTTATAAATGTATTTGATTATTTATAATGTTATAAATGTATTTGATTATTTATAATGTTATAAATGTATATTATTATTTGTAACGTTATAAATGTATTTGATTATTTATAATGTTATGAATGTATTTGATTATTTATAATGTTATAAATTTGTTTGATTATTTATAATGTTATAAATGTATTTGATTATTTATAATGTTATAATTGTATTTGATTATTTATAATGTTATAAATGTGTTTGATTATTTATAATGTTATAAATGTATTTGATTATTTATAATATTATAAATGTATTTGATTATTTATAATATTATAAATGTATTTGATTATTTATAATGTTATAAATGTATTTGATTATTTATAATGTTATAAATGTATATTATTATTTAAAAATGTTATAAATGTATTTGATTATTTATAATGTTATAAATGTATTTGATTTATAATGTTATAAATGTATTTGATTATTTATAAAGTTATAAATGTATTTGATTATTTAAAATGTTATAAATGTATATTATTATTTATAACGTTATAAATGTATTTGATTATTTATAATGTTATAAATGTATATTATTATTTATAATGTTATAAATGTATTTGATTATTTTCTGCTTCAGAACTGAACAAGGATTTCTGCTGCTCATCGTGTCCACGTTCCTCTACAACCCAAAATCACCTCCACAATCACATCAAGAGCTGCAACCATGATAAATATGAGACTCTGGTGAAGATTAAGACTGAACATGAGGATCTGACGCCCACCAGAAGCTCCAGTAATCAGCAAACGTCCTCTGGTACTGTCAGCATTAACACCTCTCTCAGTCCCACACAGGAAGAAGGAAACATCTGCTCACAGTGTGGGAAGAGCTTCAGGTTCCCGAGTTTTCTCAAAATACACCAGCGCATTCACACTGGAGAGAAACCGTATCAGTGCTCACAGTGTGGGAAGAGTTTTATTACACAGAGTGATCTCAAAAAACACCAGCGCATTCACACTGGAGAAAAACCGTATTCCTGCTCACAGTGTAGGAAGAGTTTTAATGCACAGAGTAAGCTCAAAATACACCAGCGCATTCACACTGGAGAGAAACCATATCGGTGCTCACAGTGTGGAAAGAGTTTTAACACAAAGAGTGAGCTCAAAATACACCAGCGCATTCACAGTGGACAGAAACCGTATCAGTGTTCACAGTGTGGGAAGAGTTTTAATCAACAGGGTCATCTCAAAACACACCAGCGCATTCACAGTGGAGAGAAACCGTATCAGTGCTCACAGTGTGGGAAGGGTTTTAATACAAAGAGTGATCTGAAAAAACACCAGCACATTCACACTGGAGAGAAACCGTATCAGTGCTCACAGTGTGGAAAAAGTTTTAATCAACAGAGTGCTCTCAAAACACACAAGCGCATTCACACTGGAGAGAAACCATATCAGTGCTCACAGTGTGGTAGGGGTTTTAATACAAAGAGTGATCTCATAACCCACCAGCGCATTCACACCGGAGAGAAACCATATCACTGCTCACAGTGTGGAAAGAGTTTTAATACAAAGAGGGAGGTTAAAATACACCAGCGCATTCACACTGGAGAGAAACCGTATCAGTGCCTACAGTGTGGGAAGAGTTTTATTCAACTGAGTCATCTCAAAATCCACCAGCGCATTCACACTGGAGAGAAACCATATCAGTGCTCACAGTGTGGGAAGAGTTTTAATCAAAAGAGTCATATCAAAATCCACCAGCGCATTCACACTGGAGAGAAACCGTATCAGTGCTCACAATGTGAAAAGAGTTTTACTAGACAGAGTGAGCTCAAAATACACCAGCACATTCACAGTGGAGAGAAACCGTATCAGTGCTCACAATGTGGGAGAAGCTTTAATACAAAGAGTGCTCTTAAAAGACACCAGGGCATTCACACTGGAGAGAAACATTAGCTGCATCCAGAATCGCATACTAACAGAGTCTGTACTAGATTGGAGGAAGTACGCAGCGCTTTCAGTACTGAAGTGTGCAGTATGCACACAACACTAGGGGTGGGCGATATGGCCTTTAAAAAATATCACAATATCTTTGCGATAACGATATTCACTCGCGATACATAACAACACTTTTGTTCTGCAGACAAGGTACAAATGTTAGGTACAGAAGGTACAAATGTTACTAAATGTCCATTAAATTAAGCATCACTTCCAGTAGGGCTGAGCGATATGGTTAAAAAACTCATATTCCCATATACAGTGTATCACAAAAGTGAGTACACCCCTCACATTTCTGCAGATATTTAAGTATATCTTTTCATGGGACAACACTGACAAAATGACACTTTGACACAATTAAAAGTAGTCTGTGTGCAGCTTATATAACAGTGTAAATTTATTCTTCCCTCAAAATAACTCAATATACAGCCATTAATGTCTAAACCACCGGCAACAAAAGTGAGTACACCCCTTGGTGAAAGTTCCTGAAGTGTCAATATTTTGTGTGGCCACCATTATTTCCCAGAACTGCCTTAACTCTCCTGGGCATAGAGTTTACCAGAGCTTCACAGGTTGCCACTGGAATGCTTTTCCACTCCTCCATGACGACATCACGGAGCTGGCGGATATTCGAGACTTTGCGCTCCTCCACCTTCCGCTTGAGGATGCCCCAAAGATGTTCTATTGGGTTTAGGTCTGGAGACATGCTTGGCCAGTCCATCACCTTTACCCTCAGCCTCTTCAATAAAGCAGTGGTCGTCTTAGAGGTGTGTTTGGGGTCATTATCATGCTGGAACACTGCCCTGCGACCCAGTTTCCGGAGGGAGGGGATCATGCTCTGCTTCAGTATTTCACAGTACATATTGGAGTTCATGTGTCCCTCAATGAAATGTAACTCCCCAACACCTGCTGCACTCATGCAGCCCCAGACCATGGCATTCCCACCACCATGCTTGACTGTAGGCATGACACACTTATCTTTGTACTCCTCACCTGATTGCCGCCACACATGCTTGAGACCATCTGAACCAAACAAATTAATCTTGGTCTCATCAGACCATAGGACATGGTTCCAGTAATCCATGTCCTTTGTTGACATGTCTTCAGCAAACTGTTTGCGGGCTTTCTTGTGTAGAGACTTCAGAAGAGGCTTCCTTCTGGGGTGACAGCCATGCAGACCAATTTGATGTAGTGTGCAGCGTATGGTCTGAGCACTGACAGGCTGACCCCCCACCTTTTCAATCTCTGCAGCAATGCTGACAGCACTCCTGCGCCTATCTTTCAAAGACAGCAGTTGGATGTGACGCTGAGCACGTGCACTCAGCTTCTTTGGACAACCAACGCGAGGTCTGTTCTGAGTGGACCCTGCTCTTTTAAAACGCTGGATGATCTTGGCCACTGTGCTGCAGCTCAGTTTCAGGGTGTTGGCAATCTTCTTGTAGCCTTGGCCATCTTCATGTAGCGCAACAATTCATCTTTTAAGATCCTCAGAGAGTTCTTTGCCATGAGGTGCCATGTTGGAACTTTCAGTGACCAGTATGAGAGAGTGTACTACTAAATTGAACACACCTGCTCCCTATGCACACCTGAGACCTAGTAACACTAACAAATCACATGACATTTTGGAGGGAAAATGACAAGCAGTGCTCAATTTGGACATTTAGGGGTGTAGTCTCTTAGGGGTGTACTCACTTTTGTTGCCGGTGGTTTAGACATTAATGGCTGTATATTGAGTTATTTTGAGGGAAGAATAAATTTACACTGTTATATAAGCTGCACACAGACTACTTTTCATTGTGTCAAAGTGTCATTTTGTCAGTGTTGTCCCATGAAAAGATATACTTAAATATCTGCAGAAATGTGAGAGGTGTACTCACTTTTGTGATACACTGTATATATACAGTATATATACGATATAATGTAAACTTAAAGTACACCGCATTCCAAATTATTATGCAAATTGGATTTAAGTGTCATAAAGATTAAATGTTTTGTTTCTCAATTGAACTCATGGATGGTATTGTGTCTCATGGCTCTTTGGATCACTGAAATCAATCTCAGACACCTGTGATAATTAGTTTGCCATTTAAAGGAAAACTACTTAAGAAGGACGTTCCACATTATTAAGCAGGCCACAGGTTTCAAGCAATATGGGAAAGAAAAAGGATCTCTCTGCTGCCGAAAAGCGTCAAATAGTGCAATGCCTTGGACAAGGTATGAAAACATTTGATATTTCATGAAAACTTAAGCCTGATCTTCATACTGTGAAGAGATTAGTGGCTGATTCAGAGCACAGACGGGTTTGTGCAGATAAAGGCAGAATGAGGAAGGTTTCTGCCAGACAAATTCATCGGATTAAGAGAGAGGATGCTAAAATGCCATTACAAACCAGCAAACAGGTATTTGAAGCTGCTGGTGCCTCTGGAGTTCAGCGAACCTCAAGGTGTAGGATCCTCCAGAGGCTTGCAGTTGTGCATAAACCTACTATTCGGCCACCCCTAACCAGTGCTCACAAGCAGAAACGGTTGCAGTGGGCCCAGACATACATGATGAGTACCGTGCAACCCTGGATAGTCCAGATGGATGGAATAGTGGATGGTCACCATGTCCCAACAAGGCTGCGATGTCAGCAAGGAGGTGAAGGAGTCATGTTTTGGGCCTTTAGGGTTCCTGAAGGTGTGAAAATTACCGTGGCAAAGTATATAGAGTTTCTGACTGACCACTTTGTTCCATGGTACAAAAAGAAGAACTGTGCCTTCTGCAGCAAAATCATCTTCATGCATGACAAATCTCATGCTGCAAAGATTACCTCTGTGTCATTGGCTGCTATGGGCATAAAAGGAGAGAAACTCGTGGTGTGGCCACCATTCTCCCTGACCTTAACCCTATTGAGAACCTTTGGAGTATACTCAAGCAAAAGATCTATGAGGGTGGGAGGCAGTTCACATCAAAACAGCAGCTCTGGGAGGCTATTCTAACATAATTCAAGCAGAAACTCTCCAAAACTCACAAGTTCAATGGATGCAAGAATTGTGAAGGTGATATGAAAGAAGGGGTCCTGTGTTAACATGTAACTTGGTCTGTTAGGATGTTTTTGATTGAAATATCTTTTGATTTCAGTGAATGCTGCCAATTCAACAAATGACCGTTTTCAGTTCTTTACAACCTATAAAATGTTTTGAAACTCTGTTGTGCAAAATAATTTGGAACAGTGATTTTTTTTTTTTTTTAAGAATATACTGTTATCAATGGGAGGTTTGTTCAATAAAATTCGATTAATACTCTAACGGTTGATGACTTAAAAATTAGCAGTGATCGACACTCCTTGTACCCACGCGGGTGCTTTTGCTTTAGGTGCTGAAGTAAATGTGATGTTGCCACTGTTTGTCGTCATCGTATTTTTGCACGTTTTGCAAATTACAGTCATTTGTTTGGAGTCTGACCTTCTGTATCTGAAAAACTTCCACACTAGTGATGTAGCTCACCTATTAGGGACTAGTTCATCCTCAGTGCTCAGCGCCCTGGTGCGCCTGCCCCATACACCCCCGCCCCAGCTGTAGTTACGCCCCTGTGCAACACGTATAACATCCTGTCAACCCACATCGTTACCTATGTTAAAGCGTTTATACAGTCCATCATGATCTATTTAAGGTCCGTGTATATGGCGCCACATCAATGTCAAAACTAGCGCACGCAACTTTTAACATTTCGCGTGTGTAAATATACCTCTCGCGAGCACAAAAAGAGGAATCGCGTGCGCACTGATCATAAAATCGCTCTCGAATGTTGTTTTTCTGCTCGATTTCACTGTTGTGCGCGCGCGCAAAAGCAAATTGTGCTCGGCTGCACGCGTGCGAAAGCAAATTGTGCTCGGCTGCTCTTTCTGCGCGAGAGCAGTTTTTGCGCTCGAGTTTTGAAAGGGGTGGTTTTGACAGTTTGGGGGCGGAGTCAGGGCCGGCTCTATCAGCGAATGCTATTGGCTCTATGCACACAAGCTCTGTGACGTGTTTCCGTTTAGCCTTAGTCGGGCAGGTTAGATTCTGGTGTGTGAGAACCCCGGCAAAGTTTTAAACACAACATGTCGTATAGCGGTGAATATGTAGAGTTTGCGTTTTCAAACACAAGATCGAGGTGGATCGGAACATTCTCAGGGTTCATGTTGAACGCTGCATTTGACGGGTAAAAGAGCAAGTTGCTCGACACAGTGATCACTATGTCCATTTCTGTGTACTGTGTTTTGCCTGCATGTGAACCATCAGATTGGACCACTTGACAAAGCAAGCTAAACACTCGTCTTTATCTGCAATTTTTTTAAATAACGTGTACATTTAAATATTGTAAATATATATTATAGTTTATACTCTATTTCTCTGTTTAAACAAAAGCATAAAAAACCAACAAAAGCTTTTTTATTATGTAAACATACCTTTTATATCTACACTCTTTGATTATTTTATCAGTTCTACAATTACAGACTGTAGTTCATCTGTTTCTCTCTATACTCTGTTAGCCTCCTTTCTGTTCTTAATAATCAGGACCACCACAGAGCAGGTATTATTTAGGTGGTGGATCATTCTCAGCACTGCAGTGACACTGACATGGTGGTGGTGTGTTAGTGTGTGTTGTGCTGGTATGAGTGGAGTTAAATACCGTGTCCACTCACTGTCCACTCTATTAGACACTCCTAACTAGTTGGTCCACCTTCACTCATCTATTGCTGCTGTTTGAGTCGATCATCTTCTAGACCTTCATCTGGGTCACAGGACACTTTAGAATTTATTGTTGGAGCACCCTGTTCCATGTTGAGTATATAAATAAAGCAATTTAAATAATAAACATTTGATACAATGTTTTTTTACATTAGTAATTCATTTTACATGTAATTTGGTAATAAATTAATTTAAGCAACAAAAAAAAAAAAAATCTAAGGAGCCACTTGGGAGCCGAAAGAGCCGGCTACGAGAACCCTGACTCCGCTCCCAAACTGTCAAAACCGCCCCTTTCAAAACTGGAGCACAAAAACTTCTCGCGCGCAGCCAAGCACAATTTGCTTTCGCGCGCGCACACAACAATGAAATCGAGCAGAAAAACAACATTTGAGAGCGATTTTAAGATCAGTGCGCACGCGATTCCTCTTTTTGTGCTCGCGAGAGGGATATTTACACGCGCGAAAGGTTAAAAGTTGCGCGCGCTTGTTTTGACATTGATGTGACGCCATACCCAATACCGCTAGATCCCACTGTCACTCTGTTCATTGTAGTGCTGCTGGGTCCTAGTGCCCTATATTTCACCTACCATACTGCGCTCCATGTGTCTCCTACATGCAGTGACCCACAGTAAAACTCAGTATGAGCAGAAAGACGCGACTATTTATAGACGTCCATCGTTCAGCCTTTCTAAATAAGTCATTAAAAGCTTAAAATTATTTAGGTTAGTTAGTAAAATTTCAGGCATTATTTATGTAAACAAAAATCTCAAGTGGACGACTAATGAAGTGAACTATCTGATGAAGCAAAAGCTCTGAACCTTTTCTGTATTTTGGTCTCGCTGTTCCTCATGTTTCATGTTTACAGTTTCTCCATTTTGCACTAATTACTAAACTTGTGTTTGTACTTCTTTGGTTGTTTCTGTGGTATTTGTGTGATTGGCTGATAGTCCTGCACTGAGGATACTATGGGTCACTGCCAGTGCTGGCAACTCCTCAGTTAGGAAAAATGACGCCATCGCCTAATTTGCATAAGGGTTAGCACATGTGGAAAGGTCTATATATTATTATAAACTTTAGGTAGCACATCTCAATAGATCCATTGATCTGTATCTCAGACATATAGTAAACATGTAGTATGTTTACATGTACAGTGTATCACAAAAGTGAGTACACCCCTCACATTTCTGCAAATATTTTATTATATCTTTTCATGGGACAACACTATAGAAATAAAACTTGGATATAACTTAGAGTAGTCAGTGTACAACTTGTATAGCAGTGTAGATTTACTGTCTTCTGAAAATAACTCAACACACAGCCATTAATGTCTAAATGGCTGGCAACATAAGTGAGTACACCCCACAGTGAACATGTCCAAATTGTGCCCAAAGTGTCAATATTTTGTGTGACCACCATTATTATCCAGCACTGCCTTAACCCTCCTGGGCATGGAATTCACCAGAGCTGCACAGGTTGCTAATGGAATCCTCTTCCACTCCTCCATGATGACATCACGGAGCTGGTGGATGTTAGACACCTTGAACTCCTCCACCTTCCACTTGAGGATGCGCCACAGGTGCTCAATTGGGTTTAGTCCATCACCTTAACCTTCAGCTTCCTCAGCAAGGCAGTTGTCATCTTGGAGGTTGTGTTTGGGGTCGTTATCCTGTGGGAAAACTGCCATGAGGCCCAGTTTTCGAAGGGAGGGGATCATGCTTTGTTTCAGAATGTCACAGTACATGTTGGAATTCATGTTTCCCTCAATGAACTGCAGCTCCCCAGTGCCAGCAACACTCATGCAGCCCAAGACCATGATGCTACCACCACCATGCTTGACTGTAGGCAAGATACAGTTGTCTTGGTACTTCTCACCAGGGCGCCGGCTCACATGCTGGACACCATCTGAGCCAAACAAGTTTATCTTGGTCTCGTCAGACCACAGGGCATTCCAGTAATCCATGTTCTTGGACTGCTTGTCTTCAGCAAACTGTTTGCGGGCTTTCTTGTGCGTCAGCTTCCTTCTGGGATGACGACCATGCAGACCGAGTTGATGCAGTGTGCGGCGTATGGTCTGAGCACTGACAGGCTGACCTCCCACGTCTTCAACCTCTGCAGCAATGCTGGCAGCACTCATGTGTCTATTTTTTAAAGCCAACCTCTGGATATGACGCCGAACACGTGGACTCAACTTCTTTGGTCGACCCTGGCGAAGCCTGTTCCGAGTGGAACCTGTCCTGGAAAACCACTGTATGACCTTGGCCACCATGCTGTAGCTCAGTTTCAGGGTGTTAGCAATCTTCTTATAGCCTAGGCCATCTTTGTGGAGAGCAACAATTCTATTTCTCACATCCTCAGAGAGTTCTTTGCCATGAGGTGCCATGTTGAATATCCAGTGGCCAGTATGAGAGAATTGTACCCAAAACAACAAATTTAACAGCCCTGCTCCCCATTTACACCTGGGACCTTGACACATGACACCAGGGAGGGACAATGACACATTTGGGCACAATTTGGACATGTTCACTGTGGGGTGTACTCACTTATGTTGCCAGCTATTTAGACATTAATGGCTGTGTGTTGAGTTATTTTCAGAAGACAGTAAATCTACACTGCTATACAAGCTGTACACTGACTACTCTAAGTTATATCCAAATTTCATGTCTATAGTGTTGTCCCATGAAAAGATATAATGAAATATTTGCAGAAATGTGAGGGGTGTACTCACTTTTGTGATACACTGTATCTCAGGCATGTAGTAAATAATATGCTAACCCTCTATGAGAAATATCTTCTAAGGTTTTGCCTCTGTGATTTATTATACCCTGTTGGATAAGATCCCAGTGAGAAAACTATAGATCACACAGATCTTATCTATAGCTACAAAAACATGGAATAAGGAACAAATCATTAGAACAGAACTGACGAGGGAAAAGCAACAAAAATAGTTTTACATATACAAACAGCTAAGTACAAGCTAACATAATAAATGCTCAACATATTCACCCAGTAATGAACTTTATTAGACACAAACTTTACTGTACCAGCTGAACTGCTAAGAAAGCACAAAACTGAGAAATAACCGAATACATTTTGTGTTGTTGTAATGTTAAGGTCGAAGATGGTTATTTAAAAATGATTGGCTTTCCTAGATGTATCACTGAACGCATGTATAAACGTGGTTAAATAAAACGTTAACACATAGCATTAGATAAACAACTGTTATTCAACTGTATGCAATCACGTATAGCTAATTTGAGCACCTTGCATAGTTCTGAAATAGAATACAAAATAAGTCACATGATAACGGCATTACATACACTTAAACTTTACACTTCTAAAGGAATAAAACTAAAACCACACATTACTAATCGCTGAAATAAATTAGGCAAAGGTAGCACAGAATTACAGGCGTTCCACTCAAGGAATCAAACACAGATGTGCACATGCTCGGTAGGACAAATTGATGGTATTGGGTAAAATAAATCAACAGAACAACAGCAGCACCCGCTGCTCGGTGAGGACAGTAACTGCAGAACGATATGTGCTCTCACATCCGAGTCTCCAAAAGTCTCCAGTAACACCAGAAAAAGTCACTAGAGGGTCTGAAAACTCACTAAATATAGCTAAGCTGGAAACACCGAGTATTATACTGTTTATTAGCCTGACTTAAAGCTAGCAAGTCATGTGACTTGTGTGTACCGTCAAATGAAACAACTATATGTATGTCTCTGTGGCGCAATCGGTTAGCTCGTTCGGCTGTTAACCAAAAGGTTGGTGGTTCGAACCCACCCAGGGACGAGTGTCTTTTATTGCACAACCTGCCTGTTGATGAAACGGATATGAGACACAACAACGTGTAGTCCCACAGAATAGTGGAAATAAGTAACTGAAAACATCCAGTAAACAACAGTCCTACAAGCACAAATATTCTGATGGAAATCTGTTTACCCGCCGAGGTTAAGGATTAAAGTCGAGACTGCCGGGACAACGATGCTGCTCCTGTCAGATGTGACGGGTCTGGAGTAATTGCAACGACAAGAAATCACTACAGACTTTATTGAAGACTAGAGTGGATAACAACTCTATTATTATTTAATTGTTTATTTATCTATTTATTACCAGTTATGACTTTTAGATCATTCAATTCTGTGTTTGTATGATTTGTGTAAATCGTGTATTTATTTAAAGTATCCTCCAGGCCACCCAAGAAGGATGGGCCCTGCTGAGTCTGGTTCCTCTCAAGGTTTCTTCCTGTAATTTTCAGGGAGTTTTTCCTTGCCACAGTCGCCCTCGGCTTGCTCAACAGGGGTTTTTGTATCTGTTGGTCCTGGATTTTGTAAAGTTGCTTTGAGACAATGTATATTGTAAAAAGCGCTATATAAATAAAGTTGACTTGACTTGACAAATATCCACCTGATCAGTCACCAGAGACCGGCTGTCCAAGGTGGAAGAAGGTCCAAGGTGGTTTCCGTAGATGTTAAATGAAGATACCCGCCCAACGTGGGGCTCGAACCCACAACCCTGAGATTAAGATTCTCATGCTCTACCGACTGAGCTAACCAGGCTTAAGCAGCATGTCAGAACAGACAGCTCATCGGTCAGACCATCAGAGAGATGTAGGTTTAATTCACTAACATCACGACCAGATTAAGAACTAATTCACAGTTTACAAACAAACACAATTCAGAATAAGTAACAGAAATAGACACAGACCTACTGTCACTTTTAAACTACTACACAATTACTGAACCCACTCCATTATGTGTTGATGCATGCTCAATAATCCAGGTACACAAATCCACAAAGTTGAATCAGTTCATCATTCGGATTGAGTGACGAAACGTATCTCTACAACAAACTTGTGCCCAGATGAACCTTTCCATTATGCTTTACACCTCAGTGTATATTATCTGGAAACAGATGCTCTTCATATAGAAATATGCTTTATTTCTATATGAATACACAAAGTTCACAACATGATTTAATGAGTGAAAACTTGATGTTTGGAGCTCCTCTGGTGTGCAGGCTGGTACTGTGTATCAGCACTACTTACTGTGTGCAGGACCTGAGTCGTATCTGCTCCAGTCACTGGTTGGCAGCATTAAGCTCAGTCTGGAACTTTAAGAAATATATAGTTTAGATATTTTACATTTTCAGCAGACGCTTTTATCCAAAGCGACTTACACAAATGAGCTGAACACGATGAGCAATTGAGGGTTAAGGGCCTTGCTCAGGGACCCAACAGTGGTGGGGGCGGGGCTTGAACCGGCAACCTTTTGTTTACTAGTCCAGTACCTTAACCACTGAGCTATCACTGGATAGTTCACACATACAGTGCCTAGCAAAAGTATTCGGCCCCCTTGAACTTTTCAACCTTTTGCCACATTTCAGGCTTCAAACAAAGATATGAAATTGTAATTTTTTGTGAAGAATCAACAAGAAGTGCGACACAATCGTGAAGTGGAACGAAATTTATTGGATATTTTAAACTTTTTTTAGAAATAAAAAACTGAAAAGTGGGGCGTGCAATATTATTCAACCCCTTTACTTTCAGTGCAGCAAACTCACTCCAGAAGTTCAGTGAAGATCTCTGAATGATCCAATGTTGACCTAAATGACTGATGGTGATAAATAGAATCCACCTGTGTGTAATCAAGTCTCCGTATAAATGCACCTGCTCTGTGACAGTCTCAGAGTTCTGTTTAAAGCGCAGAGAGCATCATGAAGACCAAGGAACACACCAGGCAGGTCCGAGATACTGTTGTGGAGAAGTTTAAAGCCGGATTTGGATACAAAAAGATTTCCCAAGCTTTAAACATCTCAAGGAGCACTGTGCAAGCGATCATATTGAAATGGAAGGAGTATCAGACCACTGCAAATCTACCAAGACCCGGCCGTCCCTCTAAACTTTCAGCTCAAACAAGGAGAAGACTGATCAGAGATGCAGCCAAGAGGCCCATGATCACTCTGAATGAACTGCAGAGATCTACAGCTGAGGTGGGAGACTCTGTCCATAGGACACAATCAGTCGTACACTGCACAAATCTGGCCTTTATGGAAGAGTGGCAAGAAGAAAGCCATTTCTCAAAGATATCTATAAAAAGTCACCTGGGAGACACACCAAACATGTGGAAGAAGGTGCTCTGGTCAGATGAAACCAAAATCGAACTTTTTGGCCACAATGCAAAACGTTATGTTTGGCGTAAAAGCAACACAGCTCATCACCCTGAACACACCATCCCCACTGTCAAACATGGTGGTGGCAGCATCATGGTTTGGGCCTGCTTTTCTTCAGCAGGGACAGGGAAGATGGTTAAAATTGATGGGAAGATGGATGGAGCCAAATACAGGACCATTCTGGAAGAAAACCTGTTGGAGTCTGCAAAAGACCTAAGACTGGGACGGAGATTTATCTTCCAACAAGACAATGATCCAAAACATAAAGCAAAATCTACAATGGAATGGTTCACAAATAAACGTATCCAGGTGTTAAAATGGCCAAGTCAAAGTCCAGACCTGAATCCCATCGAGAATCTGTGGAAAGAGCTGAAAACTGCTGTTCACAAACGCTCTCCATCCAACCTCACTGAGCTCGAACTGTTTTGCAAGGAAGAATGGGCAAAAATTTCAGTCTCTCGATGTGCAAAACTGATAGAGACATACCCCAAGCGACTTGCAGCTGCAATCGCAGCAAAAGGTGGCGCTACAAAATATTAACGCAAGGGGGCCCAATAATATTGCACGCCCCACTTTTCAGTTTTTTATTTCTAAAAAAAGTTTCAAAAATATTCAATAAATTTCGTTCCACTTCACGATTGTGTCCCACTTGTTGTTGATTCTTCACAAAAAATTACAATTTCATATCGTTATGTTTGAAGCCTGAAATGTGGCAAAAGGTTGAAAAGTTCAAGGGGGCCGAATACTTTTGCTAGGCACTGTATAAGAACCCACAAAACCTCTTAGATGTGGATTATTAAAGTCTGTTTCAGCTGCTTAAATGTGGTCAGTGTAGAATTATGTACACACCCGCTTTTAGACTGTAACTAACTAACAAACAAGTGAGCCTTCTCTAACTAGCAGGTCCTATTGACCTGGGCTTCAAACGTTGTCTCTGACAAGTGTGAGATCTGTGTACTTTGGTCAGTGGAAGTAGTTTTATAGCTTTATAAATACATTTTACTTACTTACTATTTCCATTCTTGCAGGAGTGTGGGTTTACCTTCCACTTCAATAGCAAGGCGTGTCTAGCCCTGCTGGAGTTTTTAAACACCTCACCATCACTGCTGGACTGAGAATTGTCCACCAACCAGAAATATCCAGCCAACAGCACCCTGTGGGCAGCGTCCTGTGACCACTGATGAAGGTCTAGATGATGATCAACTCAAACAGCAGCAATAGATGAGCGATCGACTCTGACTTTACATCTACCAGATGGACCAACTAGGTAGGAGTGTCTAATAGAGTGGACAGTGAGTGGACACGGTATTTAAAAACTCCAGCAGCGCTGCTGTGTCTGATCCACTCATACCAGCACAACACACACTAACACACCACCACCACGTCAGTGTCACTGCAGTACTGAGAATGATCCACCACCTAAATAATACCTGATCTGTAGTGGTCCTGTGGGGGTCCTGATCATTGAAGAACAGGGTGAAAGGGGGCTAACAAAGCATGTAGAGAAACAGATGAACTACAGTCAGTAATTGTAGAACTACAAAGTGCTTCTATATGGTAAGTGGAGCTGATAAAATGGACAGAATGTTATGACTGATCGGTGTATAAGATGAGTGTGAATAAAAGTCACAAAATGCCGAAGCATCCACGATTAGGATGAATTAAAAACACAGTATTCATTTGGAGATAATAAAATATTGAATGGAAGTCTTTGTATGTTATGTTTTATATGTTCTGGTTATAAATGTTTATATTTTTACAGTATACTTTAATTATATAATGAAGTAATTAAAAGTGAGTGAGGTAAAATTGTAATCAGGTAGTATAGAGGAGTCTGTAGTGTTTACCTCAGCTGCTCTAGGGCGCGTCTCAATTTGTTTATGCTTTGTGAAAGCCTTTATAAAATGCTGATGTGAGTTATTTCTCTTGCTAAATGATTTAAATTGAATTAAAATTCAATTAAGGTGGTGAAGTCTTTATCCAACAATAAATCTGTATTTAAGGTGAATGTTTTTACATGAATTTGTTTATTTTAAAGTAGTGCCCTAAATAGGGAGTAGGCGTCATTTGAGACGAGGCCGATAGTCTCTACTCAAAGCGGCACCCTGAACTCACTTTTTTGCATTTTGGACATGCTGTTTCTCACATGTATTTCTCACACGCCTTTGTATGTGTTTTTTAAAGCTTCCTCCATTTTGCACGTAATGCTAAACTAATGTTTTTATTTCTCCCGGTGGTTGTGATTAGCATTTATTTTAAGATGAACAATACGGCACTAGGACCCAGCAGCACTGTCATTAACAGAGCGATGGTCCTGTATATTTCTGAGCGGTACCGCATGTAAACTCTAGATGTCGCTGCTGCACCACTTTGTAAAATACACCAGCAGGACATACTGAAGCTCTCTGATGAAGTAAAAGCTCTGAACCTTTTCTGTATGTTGGTCCCGCTGTTACTCACTCCGACCACCACACAAGTTGTGCAGTCTTATGTATTTCATCATTCGTTCTTTCGCGTTTTTTTAAAGCTTTCTCCATTTTGCACTAATTACTAAACTTGTGTTTTTACTTTGCCGGTTGTTTTAGTGCTCATTTAAACCCTGTTTTACGGTACGATTACTTGTGATATCCACCGCTTTTCATTCTATTTATAATATGTTTGTTATATTCTTTATTGTTTCCCCACCTTGTTTTGTATATTGTGTTGATTAAAAAAAAAAGTTTAGATGTGCTATAACTCTTATGCAGATTATGCGATGACATCATTCTGCAACTTTTTAGGACAGCCAATAGCTACTCTCCTTACTGTTTGTTACACTTTAATTATTAAGTAGATTCAGGTTATTAGTAAACTAGAGTTCATAATAAAACATCACTGTGAGGATTTGAGGAGATTTAATTCTTCTCATTTAAACACACAAACTGCTAGCGGCTCCGCTAACTGTTAGCATCACACATGATTCAGTACTGATGAACCGATTCATTTGAACAGATCCAGCTAAATGAATCTTTATTGTCATTTCAGCTCAATACAAGTACATTTAGAAACGAAATAACGTTCCTCCGGGACCAGGACCAGGGTGCAGCACTGAACAATAGAATAAACACAGTGCAGTTAAACAACAGTGTAATAAATACAGTGACTTACAATAAATACAAGAAGCATTTCTTAAGCTGTAAAAGAGAGATGTAGTGTGGGTCAGTACAAGGTACTGAGGAAATGTAGAGCCAGAACTAAAGCATGTACAACATATTGTGCTATAGAAGTAACAATGTAGGCTTATATAGCAGCAGTCATATTAGAGATCTTTTCTGTCTGATGCTGCCCGGTGCCACAATAGTTTTAACATTTTCACCCTGTTTACATCCTCACAGCTTAAACAACAGGCAGGTAAAACAGTCTGAAAGACTTTTCGTGACTTTCCCTTTAATGAGGAATACAATACATCCATCTATCCATCTGTCTATTAGATCTTTAATAATGCAGTCAGCAGAAGAGGGAGACGTCACCCCTGTGGATCTACAACATGAAGAAATCCAGAACAAAATAATACAAAAGGAGGAGGATGATGATGATGATGATTTCTTCTGTAAGTAAATATGTACAGTGTAGTACAGTACAGTGCGGTACAGTACAGTGCGGTACAGTACAGTATGGTACAGTACAGTGTGGTACAGTATGGTACAGTGTGGTACAGTACAGTATGGTACAGTACAGTATGTTACAGTACAGTGTGGTACAGTATGGTACAGTGTGGTACAGTACAGTATGGTACAGTACAGTATGTCACAGTGGTACAGTACAGTGTGGTACAGTACAGTGAGGTACAGTATGGTACAGTACAGTATGGTACAGTACAGTGAGGTACAGTACAGTGTGGTACAGTACAGTGAGGTACAGTATGGTACAGTATGGTACAGTACAGAGTACAGAGAGAGAGAGAGCAGTGAGAGAGAGAGGTCATGCTTAAGATGAGCTCCTGAACTATTTCAGTTTTTTTGTGTTTAAAATGAGATAAACATTTGCAAAAATTTTAACAAACAAAATTTTAAGTTATAACAATTAGGAACTTTAAACAACAGCAAAATATAAAAAGCTAAAAAGGAAAGAAACAGAGGAACAAGAGGAACAACACAAAAGACAAAGTGAACTACAAGAGGAAGATCATTATTCAACAAAGAGGAATAACAGGAGGAAACATCAACAACAAGGAAAAAGGACAAAACCTGAAGGAAATAACGAGGAATTAGGAGACAATTTGGATTAAATACAGAAATCTTCCTGCTTTGTGAACACTCGGGGTAAGAGAGCTTCATTGAAACTACTGATATCTTGATTAAAATGGCTGGAGAAGCAGCAGAAGTAAAGCCACACTCTTTTGACTACCCTAAAAAGTTTACCACCAAGATGGACAAACAGGAATACAAACTTAATATTATGAAAGAAAACCCAGAAACCCTGTTTAAAGACTGTGAGCTAATTAATGGAGAGAACATCTCATATCTAACATTCTACACTGAGGACAAGAAAACCTGGCATCCAACGATCTGCTTCTACTTTACAGTACACCAGCGCATTATCCAGAGCCAAGACCAGGCAGCAGACTAACAGGCCTAACCGACTGTCTGCGAGTCGCCATCGGACGTCACCTGGAATCCTTAGGTCACAAACCATTGAGACTGGGTCTGTTTACCGTGGCAGGTGTAAGCCAAAACAAAATCAAAAAGTATGTCATAATAACTTAATTAAAATTAATCTAAATGAGCATCATGAAAACCCTAGTAAAGTTAAACTAAAGTTAGGACTTCTAAACATCAGGTCACTTGCATGCAAAACAGTAATTGTAAATGAAATAATTACAGATAATTGTCTTAGTGCCCTGTGTTTAACCGAGACCTGGGCTAGACCTGATGAGTATCTAGGTTTAAATGAAGCATCTCCTCCGGGTTACAGTTATGAACATAAGCCACGTCTTAGCGGTCGTGGTGGAGGAATAGCCGCAATTTATGATAAAGACATAGGTCTTACTGTAAAATCATCTCCCATAACAAACTCGTTTGAAGTTCTTATCTCTGACATAACCAATAAATGTTCATCTGATAAAAATAGTATGTTTAAACTGGTTACTGTTTATCGACCCCCTGGTCCTTACTCAGAATTTCTTAACGAATTTGCCGATTTTCTTTCTAAATTAGTTTTATCAACTAAGAAAGCTTTAATTGTTGGTGACTTTAATATTCATTATGAGGATAAGTGTAATCCACTCAAAATTGCGTTTGACTCTATTTTAGAATCCTTAGGCATCACCCAAAATGTAACGGGACCCACTCACCGCTGTAAACATACCTTAGATTTAATACTTACTTATGGTATAAACATAGACAACCTGGAAATTATACCACA
The DNA here is from genome assembly GCF_030014385.1 of Trichomycterus rosablanca. Classification (NCBI taxonomy): domain Eukaryota; kingdom Metazoa; phylum Chordata; class Actinopteri; order Siluriformes; family Trichomycteridae; genus Trichomycterus; species Trichomycterus rosablanca. The sequence continues at coordinate 24,177,677 of NC_086001.1, read as the reverse complement.
GAATGACTTAATCTCTGATCACTCCCTACTAATATATGAAGTGTCCCTGTCCAATAATATACAGCAACCAAATCGTTTTAAATGTAAGCGCACTATTACATCTGCAACTGCAGCAGCGTTCATAAACTGCCTACCAGAATTACCAAATATATCAGCATCAGAACCTAAAGAACTAGATCAGGCAACTCAAAACCTAGAGACCGTACTGCGCACAACCTTAGATAACGTAGCCCCACTCAAAACTAAACTGATTAGGGAGAAAAAACTTGCTCCATGGTACAATGACCACACATGCGCACTTAAACAAGCAGCACGGAAATTAGAACGCAAGTGGCGTCACACTACACTGGAGGTGTATAAGATTGCTTGGAAAGATGCTCTAACTGAGTATAAACATGCACTTATAAAAGCTAAATCTGTATATTATTCATCCCTAATAGAGAAAAATAAAAACAATCCTAGATTCCTTTTTGAGACAGTGTCCAAATTAACTAAAAACGTCAATGAAACTGAATCTAATATACCGCCTGACTGTACCAGCGATGATTTTTTAAAATTCTTTAATGACAAGATAGAAAAAATACGACTTCAGAGTCAAAGTGTGTCACTTGCCAATGTTAAGTATGGACTCACTCCGAGCAGCATTGGTGATAATAGTAACGAGTTAATCCAACTAAATTCCTTTAATCCAATCTCCCAAAATGAACTAACTGTGTTGATTAAATCATCGAAGTCATCATCGTGTATACTCGATCCTGTTCCAACTCGTTTACTTAAAGATTTACTCCCAGCTATTGTAGAGCCCCTGCTTACATTAATCAATGCATCCCTTAGCCTTGGGTATGTACCTAAATTGTTTAAAAGTGCTGTTATTAAACCCCTGATTAAAAAAACCTAATCTTGATCCACATATTTTATCTAATTATAGGCCAATTTCAAACCTTCCTTTTGTCTCAAAGATATTAGAAAAAGTCGTTTCCAAACAGCTATGTTCTTATTCGAATGAAAATTGTATTCATGAAAAATTTCAATCAGGATTTAGACCCAACCATAGTACCGAAACCGCATTAATTAGAGTAGTTAACGAGTTGTTAATGTCTTCTGATAATGGATGTGTCTCTTTTCTTGTTCTATTAGATCTTAGTGCAGCGTTTGATACGGTCGATCATAACATTTTACTGGAGAGGCTAGAAAATACAGTAGGTGTTAAAGGACTCGCACTCTCTTGGTTTCAATCATATCTGACTGACCGCTCTCAATTCGTTTATGTAAATAATAAATGCTCAGAAACTACAAAAGTAAAGTGTGGTGTTCCACAGGGGTCGGTACTTGGACCGCTATTATTTACACTCTATATGCTTCCACTAGGTGAAATTATTCATAAACATGGCATAAACTTTCACTGCTATGCAGATGACACACAGCTGTATATATCAGCCAAACCAAATGATACTGACACAATCAGTAAGATAGAAGATTGTGTAAACGACATAAAAAACTGGATGTCGTGTAATTTTCTTTTACTTAATTCAGATAAAACTGAGGTTTTACTTGTTGGCTCTAAAGCTGCAAGAGACAAGTTGTCTAACCTGGTGCTAAACTTAAACACGTTCTCTGTTACTCCCAGCCCAGATGTAAAAAACTTAGGTGTCACAATAGATTCAGATCTCTCCTTTGATACACACATTAATAATATTACTAGAGTTGCTTTCTATCATTTGCGTAATATCTCTAAAATAAGAAATATACTATCTGCTAATGACGCCGAAAAACTGATCCATGCGTTTATAACTTCTCGGTTAGATTATTGTAATGCTCTTCTAACTGGATGCTCTGGTAGATCCATAAACAAACTCCAGTTAGTTCAAAATGCAGCAGCTCGAGTGCTAACTAGAACTAAAAAATTTGATCATATCACTCCTGTTCTATCATCTCTACACTGGCTGCCAGTTAAATTCCGCATTGATTACAAAATACTTTTACTAACCTATAAAGCGCTACATGGTCTGGCTCCACAGTATCTGAGTGAGCTTATTAATTACTACAACCCAGCACGTCCACTTCGTTCACAAGATGCAGGGTTACTTATAGTTCCTAAAATTAAAAAGACCACAGCTGGTGGAAGAGCGTTTTCTTACAAAGCTCCACAACTTTGGAATAATCTTCCTGCCTCTGTTCGGTATTCGGACACAGTCTCAATGTTTAAGTCTAGACTGAAAACATATTTATTTTCTCAGGCTTTTGATTAATATAGACAAAGGCGCAGAGCTTGGGGGTTCTTGGTCATAGAAACTTGTGGTGATCAGGGATGTTGGGTCGCTGTCGTTCTGCCTCTCTTGTCCGATCACTCCGGTTTGGGTAGGAGAGGTGGGCGCTGATGTCCTGTGAAAGCCTTCATGACCTTGTTACCTGCTCGCTCTCCCTTTTAGTTATGCTGTAATAATTAGGGCTGCCGGAGTCTAAAACTCTCTGTAAAACTGTTTGTCAACTAGCATTGTACATTATTAACTACATTCTCTGTTGTTTTACCCCGAGGGCATTCTGATGGAAATCTGTTTACCCGCCGAGGTTAAGGATTAAAGTCGAGACTGCCGGGACAACGATGCTGCTCCTGTCAGATGTGACGGGTCTGGAGTAATTGCAACGACAAGAAATCACTACAGACTTTATTGAAGACTAGAGCGGATAACAACTCTATTATTATTTAATTGTTTATTTATCTATTTATTACCAGTTATGACTTTTAGATCATTCAATTCTGTGTTTGTATGATTTGTGTAAATCGTGTATTTATTTAAAGTATCCTCCAGGCCACCCAAGAAGGATGGGCCCTGCTGAGTCTGGTTCCTCTCAAGGTTTCTTCCTGTAATTTTCAGGGAGTTTTTCCTTGCCACAGTCGCCCTCGGCTTGCTCAACAGGGGTTTTTGTATCTGTTGGTCCTGGATTTTGTAAAGTTGCTTTGAGACAATGTATATTGTAAAAAGCGCTATATAAATAAAGTTGACTTGACTTGACTTGACTACAGTGTAGTACAGTATGGTACAGTATGGTACAGTACAGTGTGGTACAGTATGGTACAGTACAGTATGGTACAGTACAGTGTGGTTAGTATTGGAGTCACTAATCAGTAGAACTAATAAAAGAATGTGGATAGTGGGATTAGAACCTGTACTGTACCATACTGTCCTGTGTAGAAGTGCTGATACACTCCAGTCTGGATTAAATCTAAGTAGTATTTATTTGTGGTAACTAAACCCACAACCTTCAGTTTCCTCCAGTTGTTGAGTTTCTTCTTCACATATTGATGAATTTCAGGTGAAGAAACTTTAATCCCTGTGGAACACGTCACCTCTGAGGAACACCTCACCCCAGAGGACCAACAGTGTGGAGGTTTCCAGATGAAGCCTGTGAAGAAGGAAGAACCTGAAGATAAAGATGAACTCAGTAAGTAAAAATAACATTTATTATTGAATTTATTTGTGTCTATCACTAACACTAACAGCACCACTAAACCCTCACAGTCACGCAAACGACTCTAATCTCTATTTACACAAATAAAGAAAACCGTCGAGCCCAACTTGTGAGAATCTGTTCAGCCATGATAATAGAGACAGCAGCTGATCTGGTGTTAAGAACCACACAAACTACAATAATAATAATAATAGTAATAAGTTTAACTTATATAGCACTTTTTGTAATGTTATAAATGTATTTATTATTTATAATGTTATAAATGTATTTGCTTATTTATCATGTTATAAATGTATTTGATTATGTATTAGGTTATAAATGTATTTGATTATTTATAATGTTATAAATGTATTTGATTATTTATACTGTTATAAATGTATTGGATTATTTATAATGTTATAAATGTATTTGATTATTTATAATGTTATAAATGTATTTGATTATTTATGATGTTATAAATGTATTTATTATTTAAAGTGTTATGAATGTATTTGATTATTTATAATGTTATAAATGTATTGTATTATATATAATGTTATAAATGTATTTGATTATTTATACTGTTATAAATGTATTTTATTATTTATAATTTTATAAATGTATTTGATTATTTATATTGTTAAAAATGTATTTTATTATTTATAATGTTATAAATGTATTTTATTATTTATAATGTTATTAATGTATTTTATTATTTATAATGATGTAAATGTATTTTATTATTTAAATGTTATAAATGTATATTATTATTTACAATGTTATAAATGTATTTATTATTCATAATATTATAAATGTATTTGATTATTTATGATGTTATAAATGTATTTGATTTTTTATAATGTTATAAATGTATTTGATTATTTATAATGTTATAAATGTATTTGATTATTTATAATGTTATAAATGTATTTGATTATTTATAATGTTATAAATGTATGTGATTATTTATAATGTTATAAATGTATATTATTATTTATAATGTTATAAATGTATTTGATTATTTATAATGTTATAAATGTATTTATTATTTATAATGTTATAAATGTATTTGATTATTTTCTGCTTCAGAACTGAACAAGGATTTCTGCTGTCCACGTTTTTCTACAACCCAAAATCAGCTCCACAATCACATCAAGAGCTGCAACCATGATAAATATGAGACTCTGGTGAAGATTAAGACTGAACATGAGGATCTGACGCCCACCAGAAACTCCAGTAATCAGCAAACGTCCTCTGGTACTGTCAGCATTAACATCTCTCTCAGTCCCACACAGGAAGAAGGAAACGTCTGCTCACAGTGTGGGAAGAGCTTCAGGTGCCTGAGTGCTCTTAAAGTACACCAGCGCATTCACACTGGAGAGAAACCATATCAGTGCTCACAGTGTGGAAAGAGCTTCAGGACCCGGAGTGCTCTCAAAATACACCAGCGCATTCACACAGGAGAGAAACCATATCTGTGCTCACAGTGTGGAAAGAGTTTTAATACAAAGAGTGAGCTTAAAATACACCAGCGCATTCACACTGGAGAGAAACCATATCAGTGCTCACAGTGTGGAAAGAGTTTTAATACACAGGGTAATCTCAAAATACACCAGCGCATTCACACTGGAGAGAAACCATATCAGTGCTCGCAGTGTGGAAAGAGTTTTAATACAAAGAATGAGCTTAAAATACACCAGCGCATTCACAGTGGAGAGAAACTGTATCAGTGCTCACAGTGTGGAAAGAGTTTTAATGGACAGAGTCATCTGAAAAGACACCAGCGCATTCACACTGGAGAGAAACCGTATCAGTGCTCACAGTGTGGGAAGAGTTTTATTACACAGAGTAATCTCAAAACACACCAGCGCATTCACACTGGAGAGAAACCGTATCAGTGCTCACAGTGTGGGAAGAGTTTTATTACACAGAGTAATTTTAAAATACACCAGCGCATTCACACTGGAGAGAAACCGTATCAGTGCTCACAGTGTTGGAAGGGTTTTAATCAACAGGGTAATCTCAAAATACACCAGCGCATTCACACTGGAGAGAAACCATATCAGTGTTTACAGTGTGGAAAGAGTTTTAATACACAGAGTAATCTCAAAAAACACCAGCGCATTCACACTGGAGAGAAACTGTATCAGTGCTCACAGTGTGGAAAAAGTTTTAATCAACAGAGTGCTCTTAAAATACACCAGCACATTCACACTGGAGAGAAACCGTATCAGTGCTCACAGTGTGGAAAGAGTTTTAATCAACAGGGTAATCTCAAAATACACCAGCGCAGTCACACTGGAGTGAAACCGTATCAGTGTTCACAGTGTGGAAAGAGTTTTAATCAACAGAGTAATCTCAAAATACACCAGTGCATTCACACTGGAGAGAAACCATATCAGTGCTCACAGAGTTGAAAGAGATGTTTTGTATAAAAGTGTCGGCTAAATGCTACAAATGTAAATGAGTCTATGAAAGTGAGTGAGCTGAGTGAGTGGGACGGTTAGTGAGTGATATCTTTAGATGAATTGGTGCTTCATCCAGCTTAACGTGGTGGTAAGGAACTTTTTCATTTCCAGGTTTATGAGTTTCCATCGTTTTCACTTTTAACATATATTTAAATTTTAGTTCATCCCTAATCTAAAACTTTTTTTTCCTTGTTAATAATGTTGAATATTTTGTGGTCACATTGATTTTTGTTTGTATTAAATATTCATTAGTAATGTTGTTGGGTGTATAATGAATGAATATGATTGTACTGGTATTAAATCAGTGATATTTCTGTTTTTAACAAATTCTAATTTGATTTAATAACTAGATTTAACTAGAACACAGAGGAGGTTTATGGATGTAGTGAGGGAGAACATGCAGGTTGTTGGTGTGACTGAGGAGAATTTTCAGGACAAGATGAAGATGGACGTGAACCAACCAGAACCAGCATATTGTTTTTTATTATTGATTATTTTTGTAAAAACCAATACACATGATGTTGATTAATTATTTTGTGCTTTTTGGAGCAATTAAACTCATTTTGCATTTGCTTGATGTTTTAATGTCAAACAGTTTTCTCCATAAAACTTCTCACTTCTCACACACTTATTCCTAATATCTAAGAGCAGAACTAACATCTACAGAGTCTGTGTCAGCCATGTTCCAGCAGCTTCTAACTCATGGCAGATCTGTTTTTGGTGCATCCCCAGACCAAATATTCCCTTAGCACAAGGTGAGAGTTTGTGGTACTTTTTGACCTTTAAAAAGAGGCCACTGTTTCATGTACCCCCAACCCCCCAACCATTTGCTCAGACTGTAGCAACCGCTCAGGTATGTGAAGAACAAGTAAAATCTGAGTCAACATATAAAAATAAGTTTTAATAAGTGGGCCAGGATTACCGTGACCTCTTAAATGAGCAGAAAAACTAGTTTCCTAAGTGGGTTGGAGGTTGACAGTCACTACTACGGTTGCCAACCGTCCCGTAAAATACGGAATCGTTCCTTATTTGGAAACTAAACGTCGCGTTCCGTTTTGAACTGATCCGGGATGCACTTTGTTCTGTGTTTTTATCAGTGGGAGAGAAATGCTGCAGATTAGACTGAGGACTCAGGAAGCAGTCAAACTCAGATTATCAGATTGTAAAAGGTATCAGAGAAAAAGAACAGAGAGAAGCATGTTGGAAAACATGACATTAGAGAAACTGCTTGAAGAACGTCTAGGAGAGAGTGTAGTCCTCTCCAGTGGTGTGTAGTAATGAAGTAATAATACTTTTTTTTTTTTTTTTACAGTACTTAAGTCTGTTTTTGGAGTATCTGTACTTTACTGGAGTATAAAAAATTTCAGCTACTTTTACTTTTACTTCACTACATTTAGTAGAGAAATTGTGTACTTTCACTCCGATACATTTGCGGTATGTAAACTAAAACGGCCTTTTGAACTAGATTAAAAGAAATCTGCTTTCTCAGTCATGGCTTAAAATAGGCCTAGATTAAGCCTAATTCTAAATTATCTAATTTGATTTCTTGAAGGAAGATTAGAGCTATTGCAGGACTAAATTGAGGCTTAATTTAAACCTCACAGGAGGCAGGTTTAACTTCAGATTATTGTTGTTTGTCATAGAAAACAAATGGATTACTTGCACTATGTCAATGAAGATCAGCGAGTAACACCAGCTAGACATGTTACTGCTGACAAAAGTGACCAGTCACTTAATTTTGATGACATTTTTTAGATCGTTTTACAATGTACAACCCCAAATCAGAAAAAGTTGGGACAGTGTGGAAAATGCAAATTATAAAAACACAGAGTTTCTTACATTTACCTTGGTTTTATTTGATTGTAGACAGGATGAACTTGAGATATTTTATGTTGTATCTGCTCAACTTCATTTCATTTATTAATGAAGATCTCAATGTACTTTTCTGTATGAATGCTGCATCACAGAGTATAAATAACCTTTACCAAGGGCACGGACACACCCCCATACCATGACAGACCCTGGCACTGACACACACCCATACCATGACAGACCCTGGCCACAATACACATTTCCACTGTGTGATGGTCCATCCTAGATGCCTCCGAACCCTAAGAAGTCGACGCCGCTTCTGGACATGGTTAACATAAGGCTTCTTTTTTGCAATCCCCTACCCATGTGGTTATATCAGCTGTTGTTGAGTGGTGGTTGTTGATGTCATCTGAGAGATGGAAGATCACGAGCGTTCAGCTTAAGCTTGCACCCTCGGCCTTTTCACACTGAAATTCCTTCAGATTCCTTAAATTGTTTAACGATATTTTGCACTGTAGAGGGAGAACATGCAAATTTCTTTCAATCTTTCTTTGAGGTTCATTTCAATCATTTTCTCACACATTTGTGGACAAACAAAGACTTTCATTAAATACTTTCCTTTCCTGGATGCTGCAATCATCTGTTGACATCACCTGTTTGGAACCACATCATTATTTAGTCTTTTCACCTCTTTACTAGCCCTAAAGGGCGGCAATGTGGCTAAGTGGGTAGCACTGTCGACTCACAGCAAGAAGGTTCTGGGTTTGATCGCCTTTCTGTGTGGAGTTTGCATGTTCTCCCTGTGTCTGTGTGGGTTCTTACTGGGTGCTTCGGTTACCAAAGAGGTGAATTGGAGATACTAAATTGTCCATGATTGTGTTGAATATAAACTTGTGAACTGATGAACCTTGTGTAATGAGTAACTACCGTTCCAGTCATAAATGTAACCAAAGTGTAAAACACAACATTATAATCCTAATAAACAAACATAATAATAGCCCTAAATTGCCCCCATCCCAACTTTTTTGGAAAATGTTGCAGGCCTGAAATGCAGGAATGGAGGTATATTAAGAAATAAAATTAGTTGAGCAGACAAACATGAATTTGGGTTCAAACGTGGTTTCATCCTGTCTGCAATGAAATAAAAGTAAATGTAAGAAACTCTGTGTTTTTATTTTATTTGCATTTTCTATACTGTCTCAACTTTTTTGATTGCGGTCTCTTCTCTGCTGCCATGGTCATACTTGTGTTTGCTTCTCCACTTCAATCAATTGTAAGTGTTTCTTGATCCATCCCATGTTTTGTAGGCAGCTTTGCTGCACCTAATTCAGACTAGCACAGGTGGTTTTAATTTAAGATAGTTTGGGACTCCATAGTCCAGGTGTTAGTAATCAGTAGTTAATCTGTGTTTCAGAAAGTCTTTTTTAAAGTCATGATTTACTATTCCAGATTAAGGCCTACTCCTGGCTTAAGTTAAAACCTGTCCGGGAAACCACCGCATAAAGACCGTCCATCATTTACAAAAACTCACCTACAAACAAATATTTCCTCAGATAACTTCTGTATTAGATCAGCAGAGGAAAGATTCATGGTGCTGAGGATAATGTAGCACGTCTTTAACCCTTTAATGCTCTCAACAAGAACTCAACTTATCCAACTTATTATGGATGATTTTTCAGATGCTGACTGTTGACATATAAGTTGAATGTACAACCCAAATAAAAAAATGGACAGTATAGAAAATGCAAATAAAATAGATGCATGTTTCTTACATTTGCATCGACTCTATACTTTATCTTTTTGTCTCGTCAGCTTTATTACAGTTCTTAACATACACTTACATGCATTTTAAGCCTTCAACACATTCAAAAAATGTTGGAACATGGCAATTTAGGGCGAGTAATAAGGTACAAAAAACTAAATAATGACATGATCTTGATATTTTTTTAAATGGCCGCTTCAGTTTATACTAAAAGCATTTACTTTTACTTCTACTTTTAATACTTAAGTACATTTAATATCAAATTACTTTTGATACTTTAGTACATTTAACATTAGATACTTTTATACTTTTACTCAAGTAATATTCTAAAAGGTGACTTTTATCTCTATCAAAGTAAATTTCTCTTAAGATACTTGTACTTTTACTCAAGTATGGCCTTCAGGTACTTTATACACCACTGGTTCTCTCTAAAGCAAGCTGAGAGATACAGGGCTAATGGAGATGTTTCACTGTTAAGCTGCTGTTCAACTCCAGTCCAGTTGGTGGCGCTGGTGCGTCTTAAGTTGTTCTGCCAACCGCCATTAAACATCATAAGAAGAACAAGAAGCTGCTGTGTTTGTACTGTAGAGCCTCATCTGTAAGTAAAATATGTATTTAATTATAACCCTTATATTTAATTATAACCACATTCTAATTAATAATAAAACTAGAGTTCATAATAAAACATCACTGTGAGGATTTGAGGAGCTTTAACTCCAGTTTTATTTAAACAAACAAACTATTAGCTGCTCCGCTAACTGTTAGCATGATTCATATTACTGAACCGATTCATTTGAACCGATCCAGCAAAATGAATCAATTATGCGGAACTGATTGAGTTTCTTTATGATTAAATCTCACATTTTTATATAAACACGTCATATTTTTAAACTTTGCTTATAGTTGAACTTTGTTTATAGTTGAACTTTGTTTATAGTTGAACTTTGTTTACAGTTGAACTTTGTTTATAGTTGAACTTTGTTTATAGTTAAACTTTGTTTATAGTTGAACTTTGTTTATAGTTGACCTTTTGTTTACAGATGAACTTTGTTAATAGTTGACCTTTGTTTACAGTATAACTTTGTTTACAGTTGAACTTTGTTTATAGTTGAACTTTATTTACAATTGATATTTGTTTACAGTTGAACTGTGTTTACAGGTGAACTTTGTTTACAGTTGAACTTTGTTTACAGGTGGTTTGTAGAGTTTTATAGTCACAGTCAGGTGAATAGTGTAAGCAAGCGTCTTTAATTGTGTACTAGCTTGATGGAGAAAGAAATAAAGTATTGATGCACAAATGATCGGGAGCCTCATACTTTAATGACTTATTCCAGAAAGATAGTTCACGTGTGGAGAGTTTCGCTCTTCCATTCATCATGGAATCTCCAAAAGAGACAAAACACAATTAACACAGAATTATCACTGCACCATCTACACTAAACGTTTTACTGCACGTCTAAACCATATATTACACTACCCAAAGCGTTGAAGAGGGTAAAACTGGTGTTTACAGTTTAATAAACATTATTTACCGTGTTCTGATGCACAAAATCCACTTAATTCAAGAAGAGCATCGACTCTGTTATTAATTAAATCAGACTCAGATCTCGGATCTCAGACTCATGTGAAGTGTCTGTTCGGTTGTTAATACCATTTTTTGAAATAAGCAAAACAAATTGTTATCAGGTGTCACCCCTACATCCATGAAGAACACTTACTGTAGTACTAATCTTGTGATTTTTAGATAATTTTACTGTAGGAATTCGAAATAACTTTTTGCAGTAGCTTCAGTTCATAACAATAACAACAGCCAGTTACAACAGTCTAAAGAATTTCCCTTTAATTAGGAATACAGCACATCTATCTATCTGTCTGTCTGTTAGATTTTTAATAATGCTATCAGAAGAAGAGGGAGACGTCACCCCTGTGGATCTACAACATGAAGGATTCCAGAAGAAAATAATAAAAGAGGAGGAGGAGGATGATGATGATGATGATTTCTTCTGTAAGTAAATATGGAGCATGATGCCACTTTTCCACCAGACAGTGTGGTACAGTACAGTATGGTACAGTACAGTGTGGTACAGTACAGTGTGGTACTGTGTGGTACAGCACAGTGTGGTACAGTACAGTGTGGTACAGTAGTGAGGTACAGTACAGTGTGGTACTGTGTGGTACAGCACTGTGGTATGGTACAGTACAGTATGGTACAGTACAGTGTGGTACAGTACAGTATGGTACAGCACAGTGTGGTACAGTACAGTATGGTACAGTACAGTGTAGTACAGTACAGTGCGGTACAGTACAATGTGGTACAGTACAGTGTGGTACAGTACTGTATGGAACAGCACAGTGTGGTACAGTACTGTATGGTACAGCACAGTGTGGTACAGTGTAGTACAGTACAGTATGGTACAGCACAGTGTGGTACAGTACAGTATGGTACAGTACAGTGTAATACAGTACAGTGTGGTACAGTAGAGTATGGTACAGTACAGTGTGGTACAGTACAGTATGGTACAGTACAGTGTGGTACAGCACAGTGTAGTACAGTACAGTATTGTACAGTACAGTGTGGTACAGTACAGTATGGTACAGTATGGTACAGCACAGTGTGGTACAGTACAGTATGGTACAGCACTGTGGTACAGTACAGTATGGTACAGTATGGTAAAGCACAGTGTGGTATGGTACAGTACAGTATGGTACAGCACAGTGTGGTACAGTACAGTATGGTACAGTACAGTGTGGTACAGTGTAGTACAGTACAGTGTGAAACAGCACAGTATGGTACAGCACAGTGTGGTACAGTACAGTATGGTACAGTACAGCACAGTGTGGTACAGTACAGTATGGTACAGTACAGTATGGTACAGTACAGTGTGGTACAGTACAGTACAGTGTAGTACAGTACAGTATGGTACAGCACAGTGTGGTACAGTATGGTACAGTACAGTATGGTACAGTACAGTGTAGTACAGTACAGTGTGGTACAGTACAGTGTAATACAGTACAGTGTGGTACAGTACAGTATGGTACAGCACAGTATGGTACAGCACAGTGTTGTACAGTATGGTACAGTACAGTATGGTACAGCACAGTATGGTACAGTACAGTATGGTACAGTACAGTATGGTACAGCACAGTGTGGTACAGTATGGTACAGTACAGTATGGTACAGTACAGTGTAGTACAGTACAGTCAGTGTGGTACAGTACAGTGTAGTACAGTACAGTATGGTACAGTACAGTGTGGTACAGTACAGTATGGTACAGTACAGTGTAGTACAGTACAGTACAGTGTGGTACAGTACAGTATGGTACAGCACAGTGTGGTACAGTATGGTACAGTACAGTGTAGTACAGTACAGTATGGTACAGTACATTGTGGTACAGCACAGTGTGGTACAGTACAGTATGGTACAGTACAGTATGGTACAGTACAGTGTGGTACAGTACAGTGTGGTTAGTATTGGAGTCACTAATCAGTAGAAATAATAAGAGAAAGTGGATAGTGGGATTAGAACCTGTACTGTACCGTACTGTCCTGTGCTGCTACACTCCAGTCTGGATTTAAGTTTGAATCTAACTAGGATTTATTTATGATTAGAAAATCAAACCCACAACCTTCAGTTTCCTCCAGTTGTTGAGATTCTTCTTCTCATATTGATGAATTTCAGGTGAAGTCACTTTAATCCCTGCAGAAGTGGCTTCTGTGGAACTGCTCTTCTCAGAGGACCAACAGAGTGGAGGTTTCCAGATGAAGCCTGTGAAGAAAGAAGAACCTGAAGATAAAGATGAACTCAGTAAGACTTGAGCAAAATCATTTCTCCTAATTTGGTCGTGTCTGAATTTCTTGTAATATTTTTGTATATTTAGTGCAGAAGTGAGCAGGTGAGTGAAATGAGGAGACAGAAGATAAAGAAGATTAAACAGATCATGCTGACTGTACCGTGTTTACACTAGTATATAATTACAGAGTAATGCCAGGTGAATACAAGTGGCTGAATGATTGGGTAATGAATGAGAAGAAATAAAGTCGAGTATATAAGCTGATATATTTAATATATACGTGACTGTTTGTGCTGATGGTCCTGGAGAGATGAGTCTGCACCTTCCATCCAGATCTTAACTGTCCTCATTGTGGGTCTCAGACGTCTGGTGACTGGGGTGTACTTGGGGAGCAGGAACAAAGACTGGTGATCAGACTGACCCAGGTGGGGGAGGGGTGGAGCTTTGTAGGCATCAGCTACATTTGTGTAAACTTGGTCCAAAATTTTTAGTCCCCTTCTGATGAAACTTTGGAAGTCCAGATCTTAAACTGCAGTGATTAAAGTCTCCAGAAACAATAAAGACTCCATCTGGGTTCACAAAGGTCTTTTATAGCTGCATTAGCATTAGCATCTGGAGGGATATAAACTGCAGCAGTAACAATGCAGGAAACCTCTGGTGGTTATAATACCTGGTTATAAGGGTCTACACGTTATAACCAGGTATTCCAGGTCAGCAGAGCAGTAGGTATTAACTATGGCAGAGTCCATGTACCATGTTTTGTTTACATAAAGGCAAACACCACCACAGAAGCTCTTCATCACCTTCATCAGCTCTTCATCAGTTCCATCAGCGTCCAATTGTCCAATTTGCATCGTGCTTCCTCTCTGTCTATGCCGAACCCTGCCCTGACCGAGGAGATCGAAGCTAACCCACATCCCCTCCGACATATGAGCAGCAAGCCGGATGCAATTTTGCCACCCACACATTGATGAGTGTTGTGCCACCTAGCGTTGCGTGTGGAGAGACACGCCCTAAGAGCACTCATTCCTCATCTCTGTGCAGGTGCCTCTAATCAGCCAGCAGAGCTCGTGATCGCATTCTGACAGAGAGAGACCCACATCCGGCTCTTTGTCCCACCCCCCAACTGAACAACCGGCCAATCGTTGCTCATACAGCCACTCAGCCTCAAGCCGGCAAGGCAGAACTGGATTCGATACGATGTACTTGAAATCCGGCTCTGGTTGCAGCGTGTGTTTTTATCGCTGTGCCACCTGAGCGGCTAGCATTTTTTAACAAGACGATGCAAAACCACCTGCTGCACACATTACATAGGCGTGGCAGTGGAAGAAGAGGGTACGGGTACTGGACCGGCCTGCCTGCAGTCCTGACCTGTCCCCAGTAGAGAACAGTCCCAACTTTTTTTAGAAAGTGTTTCAGGCCTGAAATGCAGGAATGGATGTTTATTAATAAATGAAATGAAGTTGAGCAGATAAAAGATGAAACATCTCAGCTTCATCCTGTCTGACATCAAATAAAAGTCAAAGTCTGTGTTTATATTATTATTTGCTTTTTCCATACTGTCCCAACTTTTTCTGATTTAGGGTTGTATTATTATTATTAAATCTGCTGAAACCCTGTGTGAACAAAGGTTTATAGGTCGTGTTTTTGACAGATAGTATAGAAGTACGTGTCTGTTCTAACTTAAGTGCTTAATAAAGAAGTTGGTCGTTACTACCAACAATAACAAACTTATTTTTCTTCTTTCAGGTGAAGGATCTTTAATCCCTGTGGAACACGTCACCTCTGAGGAACACCTCACCCCAGAGGACCAACAGTGTGGAGGTTTCCAGATGAAGCCTGTGAAGAAGGAAGAACCTGAAGATAAAGATGAACTCAGTAAGATATTTTTTATCTTGAGTAAAATAAGATTTGGATTGAATAGAATCAGAGGAACCTGGGATGAAGCATCATACAGTGAAAGCTTGTATTGTGCTCATGCAGATCAGTGTGAGCAGGAAATGATGAATGCAGGATGAATCACATTACAGGACTTTAGCGTCAGATCTCAGTTTAACAATTACTAACAGTATTTATTATTTATAAATGTATGTTAATGTTATAAATGTATGTGATTATTTATAATGTTATAAATGTATTTGATTATTTATAATGTTATAAATGTATTTGATTATTTATAATGTTATAAATGTATTTTATTATTTATAATGTTATAAATGGATTTCTTATTTATAATGTTATAAATGGATTTGATTATAATGTTATAAATGTATTAGATTATTTATAATGTTCTAAATGTATTTGATTATTTATAATGTTATAAATGTATTTGATTATTTATAATGTTATAAATGTATTTGATTATTTATAATGTTATAAATGTATTTGATTATTTTCTGCTTCAGAACTGAACAAGGATTTCTGCTGCTCCTCGTGTCCACGTTCCTCTACAACCCAAAATCAGCTCCACAATCACATCAAGAGCTGCAACCATGATAAATATGAGACTCTGGTGAAGATTAAGACAGAACATGAGGATCTGACGCCCACCAGAAGCTCCAGTAATCAGCAAACATCCTCTGGTACTGTCAGCATTAACACCTCTCTCAGTCCCACACAGGAAGAAGGAAACCTCTGCTCACAGTGTGGGAAGAGCTTCAGGTGCCTGAGTGTGCTCAAAATACACCAGCGCATTCACACTGGAGAGAAACCATATCTGTGCTCACAGTGTGGAAAGAGTTTTAATACAAAGAGTGAGTTTAAAATACACCAGCACATTCACACAGGAGAGAAACCGTATCAGTGCTCACAGTGTGAAAAGAGTTTCATTACACAGGGTAATCTCAAAGTACACCAGCACATTCACACTGGAGAGAAACCGTATCAGTGCTCACAGTGTAGGAAGAGTTTTAATCAACAGAGTCATCTCACAAAACACAAGCGCATTCACACTGGAGAGAAACCATATCAGTGCTCACAGTGTGGAAAGAGTTTTAATCAACAGAGTCATCTCAAAAAACACCAGCACATTCACACTGGAGAGAAACCGTATCACTGCTCACAGTGTGGAAAGAATTTTAATACAAAGAGTCATCTCAAAATACACCAGCGCATTCACACTGGAGAGAAACCGTATCAGTGTTCACAGTGTGGGAAGAGTTTTAATCAACAAAGTGCTCTCAAAGTACACCAGCGCATTCACACTGGGGAGAAACCATATCAGTGCTCACAGTGTGAGAAGCGTTTTAATGCACAAAGTAATCTAAAAATACACCAGCGCATTCACACTGGAGAGAAACCATATCAGTGCTTAAAGTGTGGAAAGGGCTTTAATAGACAGAGTGATCTGAAAAGACACCAGCGCATTCACACTGGAGAGAAACCATATCAGTGCTCACAGTGTGGGAAAAGTTTTACTGAACAGAGTGATCTGAAAAGACACCAGCGCATTCACACTGGAGAGAAACCATATCAGTGCTCACAGTGTGGAAAGAGTTTTAATACACAGAGTAATCTCAAAATACACCAGCGCATTCACACTGGAGAGATACCATATCAGTGCTCACGGTGTGGAAAGAGTTTAAATACAAAGAGTGATCTCAAAATACACCAGCGCATTCACACTGGACAGAAACCATATCAGTGCTCGCAGTGTGAAAAAAGTTTTATTCAACAGATTAATCTCAAAAGACACCAGCACATTCACACTGGAGTAAAGCCGTATCAGTGCTTACAGTGTGAAAAGAGTTTTATTACACAGTGTCATCTCAAAATACACCAGCGCATTCACACTGGAGAGAAACCGTATCAGTTTTCACAGTGTGGGAAGAGTTTTACTGAACAGAGTGCTCTCAAAGTACACCAGCGCATTCACACTGGGGAGAAACTGTATCAGTGCTCACAGTGTGGAAAGAGTTTTAATTTACAGAGTAATCTTAAAAAACACCAGCGCATTCACATTTTACAGAAATGATTCTCACAGTGTTGGAGCTGCTTTGCTCATTTATCAGCACTTAGACACAAGTGTGACTCATCAGATTGTACCAAACAAGCTAAAATATAAAAATATAAAATATAGTGAGTGAGTGTTGGGGAGAAATGTTTAGCAATGAATGAATTATACTGTGTAATTAATAGGTAATTAATTACACAGTAAACATTAATAAGTAAATAGTAATAATAAAAGTATAAATCTTTAGGTTAAACTATTACTGGGAAATGATGTGATTATCTATAGTGGAGTGAATGGTGGGTAGAACCAGGAGGTTTAGAGCCTGATGTAAGTGAATGCTATCAGTTAATAGTGGAAGTGAATTGAAAATAAAAGGTATTGGATCGGCTAGCATATATTGGTCTTAGTGCTACTGTGCTTGATTGGTTTTCTTCATACATTTCTAGACGTGTACAGTATGTTCACAGTAACTCCTGTTACTAGTGATGTCCCTCAGGGCTCTGTCTTGGGGCCTCTACTATTTATAATTTACTTGCTTCCCATTGGACGTATCTTTAGGAAATGCAACATTTAATTTTATTGTTATGCGGACGACACCCAGCGATACCTGTACACTGTGCTCACGGCTACTCTTCCTCCTCCATCTCTCTCTGATTGTCTAATAGAATTAAGAACATGGTTCTCTTACAATTCTCTCAAATTAAATGCTGATAAAACTGAAATTCTTCGTATAGGTAGAAAATCTACTCTCTCTAAATCTAACAAATTCTCAGTGATGATGAACTCAGTCGTCTCTCCTTCCACTCACAATCTTTCATTTCATGCACATATTAACAATATCACACGATCCGCTTATTTACATTTACGTAACATAAATCGTGTACGTCCATTCCTTTCTCCTAGACGTGCTGATGTTCTTGTTCATGCCCTGGTCACATCTCGAATTGATTATTGTAACTCTCTTTCATTTTTGGTCTACCTCATATGGGAGCTAGAGCTTTTAGCTACTCTGCCCCACATCTCTGGAACTCTCTCCCTCCTGACATTCGCACCATTGATTCAATCCCTAGTTTCAAAACATATTAAAACGTATTTCTTTAAACTCACCTACCCTTAATCTGTGTCATTAATTATGTACTGATGTTTTGTATTGTAAGGTGTCCTTGAGTGTTTTGAAAGGCGCCCATAAATAAAATGTTTTATTATTATTATTATTATTATTATTATTATCTGTTGGTACAGATGTTACTTATACTTGTTTTTCACACATTTTCATAGTTTGGTTTATACAGAGGTGGAAAGTAACAAATAACATTTAATCGTGTTACTGTAATTGAGTAGTTTTTTTGTGTACTTGTACTTTTTAAAGTAGATTTTACAACCTGTAATTTTACTTTTACTTAAGTATGTTTTGTATTAAGATTTGTAATTCACTACATTTTAAATAACTTTCGTTACTGAGTTAAAAAAAAAAATAAAATAAAAAAAAGTCGACATCAAACCACTTGTACTTGCAGGATTAAGTAAATTGTCAAAGTGCATCTTTTAAAGGGACTATAACAAAGTACATACATAACACATAAAAAACGGTTTAACGTAGAAAGCACTTACTAGTCTAGAGGTTCATGTCAGTGTTTGAACTGAGATTCGTTGGCAAGTGGAGCAGTGAAATCCTCAATTTGTTTTGGATCATTTTTTCCAAGTGCATTTGTGATGGACCTGAGTAGGCCGAGCTTTTCATTATGTTGTTGTAGCAGCATCTCTAATACAGTCAAAATTTCTCTCTCCATTACTTTTAGTAAAATATCATTTACAATATTCAGTTTCTAAATACACACACACACACATCATACACACCTTATACACACATGTAATACACACACACATCAGTACACAATCACACATCATACACATGTATGAGGTGTCAATACCAGGGTGTGTCATGGTATGGGGGTGTGTCAGTACAAGTACCAGGGTGTGTCATGGTATGGGGGGGTGTCAGTACCAAGGTGTGTCATGGTATTGGGGTGTGTCAGTACCAGGGTGTGTCATGGTATGGGGGGGGGTGTCAGTACCAGGGTGTGTCAGTACCAGGGTGTGTCATGGTATGGGGGTGTGTCAGTACCAGGGTGTGTCAGGGTATGGGGGTGTGTCAGTACCAGTACCAGGGTGTGTCATGGTATGAGAGTGTGTCAGTACCAGTACCAGGGTGTGTCATGGTATGGGGGTGTGTCAGTACCAGGGTGTGTCATGGTATGGGGGTGTGTCAGTACCAGGGTGTGTCAGGGTATGGGGGTGTGTCAGTACCAGTACCAGGGTGTGTCATGGTATGGGGGTGTGTCAGTACCAGTACCAGGGTGTGTCATGGTATGAGAGTGTGTCAGTACCAGTACCAGGGTGTGTCATGGTATGGGGGTGTGTCAGTACCAGGGTGTGTCACACACACACTTATACCTAGGGTACCCAGTTACCCCCAGGACATGGGGAGAACATGCAAACTTCACCCGGGAATCGAACCCAGGACCCTCCAGAAGCCATCCCACAGTGGAAATCAAGTCAGTATATGTGCAGTCACATGAATCCAGTCATGCCCATAAAGGTAAATTCACTCTGCTCCCTCAGAACGCTGTGACATCACAGTGTGGTCAACATTTTGATTTTCTCCTCATTTACGATGGCTGCTTCTCTGAGACAGAGGTTTCTGCGTGTGCTGTGTTGCGGGGCGCCTCCCCGGGCGTCCTCTGGGGGCGACCCGGGTCACGGGGGCGGCGTGGAGGCCTCATAATTCGGGTGCATCACAGCGGATTTCTGTGCTGGGCTGTGTCCCAAACCGCCCTTGTCGTGTTTAAGTCTGAGACGATTTCACCGGCGTTTATATATCGACTTCACGGTGCTGGCTGAAGACCTGCAGCGCTGTTCGGTCCAGAGCTGCGAGGACACCGGGCGACGCTTCTGCTTCCGGGTGGTCACACCCACAAGGTAAGTCCAGATCTATAATCATCAGAGACAGACAGACAGACAGATGATCAATAGACAGACAAACTAATAGATAGACAGACAAATAGATTATCAATAAACAGACAAAAGATAGATAGACAAGATGATTGATAGAAAGACAGACAGGCTGATAAATAGACAGACAGGTAGATAGACTATTTATCTATCTGTCTATCCATCTGTCTTTCTGAATGTCTGTCTATCTATCTGTTTATCTATCTACTCAATCTGTCTATCTGTTTGCATCCTATATAATCTGTATCTATCACCGTGTGTGTACAGGAGCTGTACGTTCCAGGCTGACTGTGAGGCAAGTGGACGGGCGTGGATCAGCGCCATTCAGAACCTGACTGAGAGAGATGGAACAGTCGAGAGCGAGGTGAATTATCATCACCACTATACTCCGGGAGGGGAGGGGTTCAGTTCTCATCTCTGTAACACCAGTTTAATCTGTCTAAATCAGCAGGAATCAGACGGGTACGAGAATGATTCAGAATCAGATTCCTCGAGCAAGCAGACAGACTCCCAGGGACCACAAGTGTCTTCTGAAGCTCCAGGTAACCTTAACACCACCACGTTCGAGCCAGACACTATTAAACTGTAGTGACTATATATTTAACCCTTGGGCTTCGTAGGTGGGATCTGTTCTGGAGAAGTCGTCTGTGATGCTTCCGAGAACAAGGGTGAGTATGCCGGCCCTTTATATGGACCCTTATTTTTGGTCCACATGACACATGAAGCATCATTGGTGATACTTGTGTTGAAGATGCTGAAGGAGAAACCACCAACGGAGAAGGTCAAGAGGAAAAGACGACCGACACGAACCCGGACAGCCAATACACCTTTGGAGAACTGCTGGGAAAGGAATACTGCGGTTCAGTCTATGAAGGAGACCATAAGGCAGATGGGAACCAGGTGAGTATCAGTTTGCTGTGTTGATCCTCCCCTGGATCCTCCTATGGCTCCAGATACCTGTGACGACCTACCAGGACCTTATTGGGTCACGAGGACCTATGAGTACCACCCTGGCCCCTGGATTCCTCTTAGCCCCATACATGAACCCAATTGAGCATCTGTGGGACCTCCTTAATGGTCGTGTTGGCTCTACGGATCCTCCCCTGGTTCCTCCCTTGGCTCCAGATACCTGTGACAACCTTCTGAAGAGGCTAAACAAGAGGCCAAGAAGAGGCCAAATCAGTAATAATAATAACATGTCTCTTGTGGGCAGCAGGTTGAGGTGCCATGTGCTGTACCCGAGA
Source organism: Trichomycterus rosablanca (assembly GCF_030014385.1). Taxonomy (NCBI): domain Eukaryota; kingdom Metazoa; phylum Chordata; class Actinopteri; order Siluriformes; family Trichomycteridae; genus Trichomycterus; species Trichomycterus rosablanca. Next base: position 24,156,186 of record NC_086001.1, on the reverse strand, counting down.
CGGACGACATCTCAGAGGGAACGTCACGTGTGGTTGAGGACAGCTCCGAGCTGCACAAGTGCTATGAGGTTTACAAAACCATTGGATCAGGTAACTGGTACCACTTTCAGTCGTCTCTCTGCCTTCGTGTAACACAGATGTGCATCTTTTAAAACCTGACTTAATATTTTTTTTTTATTCAATCGTTCTTCAGGTGGTTATGCGACGGTCAAGCTCGGCAGGCACATTCAGACTCAAGAGCCAGTGGCCATCAAGATCCTGGAGAAGAAAGAGCTCGGGGTTAGTTTCAGCAAAACCGTCTGTTAAAGACGGACGTGTCTCAGTTTCCAAACGTTTGGTTCTCCTAATTCTGATCTAAAAAGTCATAAAACTGTTCCTGTTTCATCCCCATTGCAGTTGTCCGATTTGAGGATACAGATTGAAGCCCTGAAGAACCTCAATCATCAGCACGTGTGCCGCTTGTACCAAGTCATGGAGACTGATGACCAGATATACATGGTGCTTGAGGTACCATCAGTGGTTGGAAACTATCAGATTTGATTTAATCTCTGGATTTACGATGATTTGCTGCTCACTTGACTCGCTCTCTCCTCCAGTTTTGTCCGGGTGGAGATCTGTTCGACCACATCGATAATAACGACAGGTTGTCGGAGGAGGAGACGCGCAGGATCTTCCGTCACATCGTCTCGGCGCTGGCCTACGTCCACAGCCAGGGATACGCCCACCGTGACCTCAAGCCAGTGCGTCAGCCAAATGATTTCCACTTATACTTTGTGCTTTTTCTTTGTTAGTGCTTGTACATAACGTGTTTTATTTTGACTCTCAGGAAAACATCATGCTGGATGAGAAGAACAACATCAAGCTCATCGACTATGGTCTCTGTGCCAAACCAGAGGTTCGGGTCTCTACTAAGACTGTAGTGTATACTTAAATCAAGCGTGCCATTCAGAGAGTCTAGTAAGGTGGTGTGCTTACCCCCATCCATCATGCTAAAGCCTTGCACACATGGTGTCCACAATTAGTTTCAGTGATCAGTTAGATGAACAGGACATCACAGAGCCATGCTGGTTCAGTTTGTGTGTTGTGTTGCAGATGCGAGTCAACAGTTGGACCTTCGGTTGATAGAAATCTGTTTTGTTGTAGGGTGGATTGGGTACTGCTCTGATTGAGGGCTGTGGAACCCCTCCCTACTTGGCACCAGAAATCATTGATGCGCAACCCTATCATGGTGCAGAGGTAGGTGTGTGTGGGGTGTGTCCCCAGGTTATTCCTGATAAACTTCAATTGAAAAGTCTCCAAATCCAAGGTGTTCAGTCCCCTCTGTAGCCCCATTCATGAGTTATTCTATGAGGTCTGGATGAGGGGACTGACCAGGGTAAAGCATGGTTAAAAAAGACAATGGGTGTGTTCGAAAAGCTAGTGTGCTGTCTACATAGGCAGCATTTTACATCATCCTGTGCGCGCTCCCGAGAAGGAGGCTGTTCGAAATCCTAGATGCCTTAAAATCCACACTTCTGAGGCATCTTAGTATTTCAATGTTATTTTGGCTCAGGAACGAGTGAGCTCCGACGCTGCCTTAGTGACCAAGGCAATCCCAGCATTCATGGCTGACGGGGCGGAGAAACGAATGGAGTTATTTTCAAACGTAAATAAAATATTACTGATTTTTAACTTGTATAAACTTGTACCGAGTATTTTTATTTGCAAGTTCGGGCTTGTCAGGAAATTTAACCGTTATCGGTACATGAAGAGAGATGTTATTGACGTTAGCGTGCTGTGCTACCTCAGTTTATTGGTTTTAATGGCGAGATGCTAAATGCTAAACGCGAAATGCTAAACCCGATGTTATCGCTATCTAAGTAGTGCGATCGAATAACCTGACTTTTAAGTCACTGACTTATTAGAATACTCTCTACTAAGTCAGCTGCCTATGTAGACAGTAAGACAGCAAGGCAGCTCCCTAGGTTTTCGAACACACCCAATGAGTATGTGTGAGTGTGTGTGTGTGTTTTAGGCAGATGTTTGGAGCTTGGGTGTTGTCCTATATGACATGCTGTGTGGCTACCTCCCGTTCGATGGTGACAACTTTGTGGAGCTCCATGAACAAATCACTGTAAGTCTTGGAACTACAATGAAACACCATTGGCATACACATCTTGTTACGATTATGAAATTGAATCCATTATTTAATGATCAGCAGCATGTTAAACATACAGTAAACGTAACAGTAACGGCTTGTTGTGATGTTCTTTGATCAGATGTGATTGTTTTGCTCTGTGTTTCCTCAGAAAGGACATTTTGACACTCCTGACTGGCTGTCTCCTGGTTCTGTACTGCTGATTAAGGAAATGCTGCAGGTGTTGTATCTTTATTATCTTACATACTCATATATTTGTGTCTGTGTGTGTGTGTGTGTGTCTCTGCTGGATCATCTAGATGAGTAGAGCATCACCGAGATGGCTGTGATGTTCAGACAGTCCAACCAAAGCACCAAGCAGCTGGTGTCTGAGGTACATTTCAGTACTTGTATCTGCATCAACACAGATGCCAAAATGTAGACACATATTTATTAATATTGAGGTTCTTGTGCTCCATCTAAAAGAGATAGCTGAGCGGATGTGTAAGAAATCCAGGTAACATTTCCACAATCAGTGTATTTTACCTGATAAACGCTGCTCCACATGCTCATCTGTCCAAACACTACAGCTTCTGGAATGTTCTTACACCTCTTCTTGTTTTATTTAACAGGAGACATTGTTGTCGCATCAAGGAGGGACGATGGTGGCGCCATCCAATCAGGACACGTTACATCTCAATTTCACATTTCAATGATTATTGCAGCTGTTTCTCTCTAACCCATCCTCTCTCTCTCTCTCTCTTCTTTTACCAGAATGATGCATTTTGGATATCTGTGTGTGACTGGTTAGAGGAACTCCACTGAGGTGCCGCCCTTGTTGATCCACACAGCTGTATGAGAAGTGTAGAACATGGATGACCAGGATCAACAGGCCTCAAAATCTTATAAAATTAAATGTAAAATAAATAAACTCACTGAATATATGAAGGTGCATGAATGTTCATGTTCACAATAGCTGATTATTTCTTCATTGTTTTGTGTATGATGTCAGTAATATGATGTCAAAGGCGGCACAACGTTTCCCGACATGTTCCAGAACATTGAACTCAGCAGTGAAGATACAGACCTACTGTCAGTTACTCATAGCAGCCTGAGATCGTTACCCTAAAACTTAATGAACTCATGTCTCCTAAAAGAGAGAGTACACTATTAATAACCTTTTTAAAATACATGAGGTCCAGGAACAAAATGCAAAATACACTATATTACCAAAAGTATTCACTCACCCATCCAAATCATTGAATTCAGGTGTTCCAATTACTTCCATGGCCACATGTGTATAAAACCAAGCACCTCGGCATGCAGACTGCTTCTACAAACATATGTGAAAGAATGGGTCGCTCTCAGGAGCTCAGTGAATTCCAGCGTGGTACCATGATGCCACCTGTGCAACAAGTCCAGTCGTGAAATTTCCTCACTACTAAATATTCCACAGTCGACTGTCAGTGGTATTATAACAAAGTGGAAGCGATTGGAAACAAAGTGGTACCATGTAAAATGACAGAGTGGGGTCAGCGGATGCTGAGGCACATAGTGCACAGAGGTCGCCAACTTTCTTTAGAGTCGATCGGTACAGACCTCCAAACTTCATGTGGCCTTCAGATTACCTCAAGAACAGAGTGTAGAGCTTCATGTAATGGGTTTCCATGGCCGAGCAGCTGCATCCAAGCCTTACATCACCAAGTGCATGGTCTAAAGCAGCCTTTCTCAACCGGGGTGCCGTCTGGCTTTGTCAGGGGTGCCGTCAAAAATATTCTGATAGTGATGGGTCGTTCTCGAACGATCCGATTCTATTGAACGGCTCTTTAAAATGAACAAAAGGAACCGAGTCGCGCCTCTGGGAGCCGCTATATATATATATTTATTTCTGCGCAGTTCTTAGCGGCTGTAATCCACCCAGTCTGCTTCGCATCAGTACAGGGAATTAATCAGTCATAATAAGTGCTGTTTATTGTCCAAATTCAAATTCGAAAACAGAGAGCAGAGAGCGAGCGAGACACACACAGAGAGAGAGAGAGAGACACACACAAACTGATCGTTATTACTACCTCATTACTGTAAATATTATAATTTTTATTGTTATTATTTTGCACTGTTTTTTAAATATTTTATTCTATTTTATTATTGTATTTTAAATTTTTTTGCACGTGTAACTGTTTTGTATATATTTGTTCTTTTTTATTGTTATTTTTATTATTTCTCTGTAACTTGCTTTGGCAATACGAATGTCCTTATTTGTCATGCCAATAAAGCTTTTTTTGAGTTGAGAGAGCCATAACCGAGCTACAGAGAGAACATGCAGAAAAGAAGCAGTGCTCTTAGAATAATGACAAATAATTGAGAAATAAACTATAAACTTGTTTAATTATGTTAAATCTGATTCGTTCATGGCGTGAACTGAGCTTTTCAAGCCTAACTTATATCAAGAACAAGTACAGGGAGCGACTGAGGGCTCTGGACCAGGAGTTTCATGTCTGCCTCTCATCCATCCCTGCCAGAAAAGGGCGATTGTGTGCATCATCCCAGGCTCAGGTTTCCCATTAAAAGTAAGTCACGTTTCAGGAGTCGGGCTCGGCCCCTTAGTTCCAGTGAAAGAAACTCTTAATTCTTCAGCATACCAAGAGATTTTGGACAATTTCATGCTCTCAACTTTATGGGAACAGTTTGGGGATGGCCCCTTCCTGTTCCAACATGACTGCGCACCAGTGCACAAAGCGAGATCCATAAAGATGTGGATGAGTGAGTTTGGTGTGGAAGAACTTGACTGGCCTGCACAGTCCTGATCTCAACCCAATAAAACACCTTTTGGATGAATTAGAGTGGAGACTGCGAGCCATGTCTTCTCGTCCAACATCAGTGTCTGACCTCACAAATGCGCTTCTGGAAGAATGGTCAAAAATTCCCATAAACACACTCCTAAACCTTCCCAGAAGAGTTGAAGCTGTTATAGCTGCAAAGGATGGGCCGACATTATATTAAATTAAATGGGACCTCACTCAAGTTCATATGCGTGTGAAGGCAGACGAGCGAATATTTTTGGCAATATAGTGTAGTTTTCATAGGACAAACATACAAGAACCCACAAAACCTCTTAGATGTGTATTAAGAAAGTCTGAACATAAGAAATGACTAGACAGTGATGTCTGAAGTAGGACTGAGATCTCAGATCATTAAAATAACATGAAACTAATTACGGGTTACAAATGGTTTTTGTGCTGCCATGCAGCTGGTTGAATGGAGTTAGTGTAGAATTATGTACAAAGATCTAAAGAGAACAGATGAACTGGCTGGTTAGCTCAGTTGGTTAGAGCGTGGTGCTAATAACACCAAGGTTGCGGTTAACGATTAAAGCTAGCATGGCTGAGAGTCAGGTGAGCATGTGCTGTGTATCAGGACTTTCTAACCTGAGTAATTTAATCACTGAAAGTAAGAATACCACCCTGTTCTTCTGCCATCTTTAATTCTGGCTTCATTTCACCTAATGAACGTGGCATGACCTTTATAAATGCTTACAATCAATTTTGTCAATGGCAAAAATAAATAAATAAATAAAAAGAGAACTGCTGTGTAATTTAGTGAATTCTTGCACTGCACATGGCAGAAGACTAAAATAAATGTAGACCGTGTAGAATAAAAGTATTAGGAAAGTATGAGGTTACAGCATCAGCTTTTATTTATTCTTAAAAGAAAAATACATGAACCTCAGTCATCTCACACGAAGATCTGTTCTGCTCAACAACAGTAAAGCTCTCCATCGTTTCTGTGTGGCAGCTCCATAACAAACATTAATTCACTAAATTACACAGCAGTTCTTTTTTTAAATGTATTTTTTTATTATGCCATTAACAAAATTGATTGTAAGCATTTATAAAGGTCATACCACGTTCATTAGGTGAAATGAAGCCAGAATTAAAGATGGTAGAAGAACAGGGTGGTATTCTTACTTTCAGAGATCAAATTACTCAGGTTAGAAAGTCCTGATACACAGCACATGCTCACCTGACTCTCTCGCAAACATGCTACCTTTAATCGTTAAAGGGGGTGTGGTCTGTATGGGGATCGAACCCGCAACTTTGGCGTTATCAGCACCACACTCTAACCAACTGAGCTAACCAGCCAGTTCATCTATTCGCTTTAGATCCTTATACATAATTCTAGACTAACCCCATTCAACCAGCTGCCTGCTAATTCAATAGCTGCATCCGGCACATCTGGATTAAGCTAAGATTCTGTGATTATCATCATACACGTTTTCTGTATAGAAGTTGGCGATGTTAAACTTAGTCTCAGTTCATCCATCGTTTGAAAGTGACCTGAGGTTCGTGACAAACAGACTTGTTAGCGGTAGTTTGTAAGGGGCTCTTTAGCCTTGCTAAGATACCAGACCGGCATCTTCGTTTTTGTCGTCTCTTCCTCCGCCGTCTTCGTCACCTTCCGTTGGGTGTGGTCTCAAGTTCGTCTCGGCTGTAGGAGAGGAGACTTAATGAGTGAATTCAGTTTAAATATTAATTTAAAAAAACTTACCCATGATGATTTACCAGGTCGTTTGTTACAGTTTCCTTTCCAGTGGTACCTCCACAAAAACCAAAACACTTAATCTGTAAAAGAAAGACACGTGCATGAATGTAATGAGGTTCTAAGATCTCTGAATATAATCCTGATCATCCCTAATGAACCCAAATGTAATTCATACTGCACATTCACTGCTCTATACTGCACACCCAACATACTGACACTCACTGTTACCTTTATACTGCACTTCTATCTGTTACTGCACCACAGTCAGTATACATACTGTAACCAAATTTATTCAGGTACTGTACACCACACACACACACACACATTTTCTAATGTTGTGCTCACTAATAAAAGTCAAAAAGTTTTAAGGGTTTTTGTCTGCTCTTAAACATAGTAGAGGGCCACCTAAGAACACACCAGGGTTGGGTAAATTGTCAAAGTGCATCTTTTACAGGGACTATAACAAAGTACATACATAACACATAAAAAACAGTTTAACGTAGAAAGCACTTACTAGTCTAGAGGTTCATGTCAAAGTGTCTGAATTGAGATTTGGCAAGTGATGCAGTGAAATCCTCAATTTGTTTTGGATCATTTTTTCCAAGTGCATTTGTGATGGACCTGATTAGGTCGAGCTTTTCATTATGTTGTTGTAGCAGCAGCTCTAATACAGTCAAAATTTCTCTCTCCATTACTGTTAGTAAAATATCATTTACAATATTCAGTTTCTAAATACACACACACACACACACACACACACACACATCTTGTACACACGTAATACACACACATCATACACACACCTTATACACACATGTAATACACACACACATCAGTACACAATCACACGTCATACACATGTATGAGGTGTCAGTACCAGGGTGTGTCATGGTATGGGGGTGTGTCAGTACCAGGGTGTGTCATGGTATGGGGTGTGATTCACTGGGTGGAATTAACAAACCACTCTGGACAGGTTGCCAGACAAACGTAAACAAACACACAGGTCTTATTTACCACATTAATGCTGTGCTTCCACACCAGCACATTTCCTCTACATAGGGATGGCAGCTTAGAGGTACTGCATGCCGTGCCTGTATGAGCTCCAGAGTGTCACAATCCCTTGAAATATCCATTACATTCATGGTGCTGAGGAACATGCACGTCTTTAACCCTTTAATGCTCTCAACAAGAACAATTTAGTCCTCGTAATAAGGTTAAAAACAACTAAATAATGACGTGATTTCAAATAGGTAATGTGAACAGCTGGTTATAATCACAAATTGGCACAGATCATTCCTCAGATGGAAGGAAGAAAAAAGCTTGTTAAGTTGGTTTACAGGCTTAAAAGAACAATCTTATATTTTTCTAAAAAATCCCACCATGTTACAAAAGGGGATGTAGCTCAGTGGTAGAGCGCATGCTTAGCATGTATGAGGCCCAGGGTTCAATCTCCTCTGCATCTTTCACTCTGCTAGAAAAAGCTTTAAGTGTGTTTCTAAAGCCAATGGCTTTAAAAACGGCCACTATCAAGCTGGCGTTCTGCTTGTTACTCTTGAACTTTAAGAATGTGCTCAGCTTCCAGTTGTTACTTTTGCACAAGAACGTTTTTTCAACTTTTTGCCAGCTACCTAGAGAGGCACGATGGCCAAGTGGTAAGGCGTCGGTCTTGTAAACCGAAGATCACGGGATCAATCCCCGTTCGTCCCTTTAACATGCATGCTCTCATTTTAAAACATGACCAATATGCTCTAGTTCACATTCCCCCTAGGCTAATTTGAGAAACACAACTCTTTTCCTAATTTCCCTTGCAGGTCTTATTTACCACATTAATGCTGTGCTTCCACACCAGCACATTTCCTCTACATAGGGATGGCAGCCTAGATGTGCTGCATGCCATGCCTGTATGAGCTCCAGAGTGTCACATTCCCTTGAAATATCCAGGTACTTAGTCAGACTCAATCACAAGCCCATTTTAAACTTCACCCAGCTGACTGAGCAAAGGTACAGGAGATAGATGAATTTTGGATTGGACTTTCTATTGGCTTGCATGACATGATGGTGCTTGTTAACCGAGTGTTTAATGTCCTTTGGAGCCAACCGGTTCAGAGAGCCAGTTCTTAACCGCTACCACAGAAGACTATGCAAGTGTGCTGTTAAATCTGCAATCCCTCACTTGAAAGAGGCTAGAGATTCTTGCTCCTGGTTCTGCCTCTCTTTTTGCAAAGACTCTCGTACCTGTTGGAGGTTTATGCTGGGAAGCACAAGTCGGTGATGTATCTCTGTGGTAGAGCGTGTACTTCGCATGTGTGAGGTCCTGCGTTCAAGCCCCAGCATCTCCATTCAAAAGTTTTTAATTAGGGACCATGTCTTGCCTGTCTGTCTTATTCTCTACAATAGCGCTATCGAGCCACAGCAATCCTGACGTGTTATGAAAGGGGATGTAGCTCAGTGGTGGAGAGCATGCTTTGCATGTATGAGGCCCAGGGTTCAAACCCCAGCATCTCCAGTAGCTTGTTGTTTCACTCTGCTAGAAAAAAGTTTCAAGGTTGCTTCTAAAGCCGATGGCTTTAAGAACGGTCACTATCAAGCAGGTGTTCTGCTTGTTACTCTTGAACTTTAAGAGTGTGCTCAGCTTCCGGTTATTACTTTTGCACAAGAATGTTTTTTCAACTTTCTGCCAGTCACCTGGCGAGGCACGATGGCCAAGTGGTAAGGCGTCGGTCTCGTAAACCGAAGATCACGGGTTCAATCCCCGTTCGTGCCTTTAACATGCATGCTCTCATTTTAAAACATGACCAATATGCTCTAGTTCACATTCCCTCTAGGCTAATTTGAGAAACACAACTCTTTTCCTAATTTCCCTTGCAGGTCTTATTTACCACATTAATGCTGTGCTTCCACACCAGCACATTTCCTCTACATAGGGATGGCAGCTTAGAGGTACTGCATGCCGTGCCTGTATGAGCTCCAGAGTGTCACAATCCCTTGAAATATCCAGATACTTAGTCAGACTCAATCACAAGCCCATTTTAAACTTCACCCAGCTGACTGAGTAAAGGTACAGGAGTTAGATGAATTTTGGAAGCTTTTAATTAGGGACCATGTCTTGCCTGTCAGTCTTATTCTCTACAATAGAGCTATTGAGCCACAGCAATCCTGCTTTGTCAGAAAAGGGGATGTAGCTCAGAGGTAAAGCGCATGGTTTGCGTGTATGAGGTCCTGGTTTCAAGCCCCAGCATCTCCATTCAAAAGCTTTTTAATTAGGGACCATGTCATGCCTGGCGTTCTTATGCTCTACAATAGAGCTATAGAGCCACAGCAATCCTGCCAGGTCAGAAAAGGGGATGTAGCTCAGTGGTAGAGTGCTTGCTTTGCTTGTATGAGGCCCAGGGTTCAATCCCCTACATCTCCAGTAGCTTGTTGTTTCACTCTGCTAGAAAAAAGCTTCAAGTGTGCTTCTAAAGCCGATGGATTTAAGAATAATCACTGTCAAGCTGGCGTTCTGCTTGTTACTCTTGGACTTCAAGAATGTCCTCAACTTCCAGTTGTTACTTATGCACAAGAATGTTTTTTCAACTTTCAGCCAGCTACCTAGAAAGGCACGATGGCCAAGTGGTAAGGCGTCAGTCTCGTAAACCGAAGATCACGGGTTCAATCCCCGTTCGTGCCTTTAACATGCATGCTCTCATTTAAAAACATGACCAATATGCTCTAGTTCACATTCCCCATAGGCTAATTTGAAAAACACAACTCTTTTCCTAATTTCCCTTGCAGGTCTTAGAGGTACTGCATGTCGTGCCTGTATGAGCTCCAGAGTGTCACAATCCCTTGAAATATCCAGGTACTTAGTCAGACTCAATCACAAGCTTATTTTAAACTTCACCCAGCTGACTGAGCAAAGGTACAGGAGTTAGATGAATTTTGGATGGGACTTTCTATTGGCTTGCATGACATGATGGAGCTTGTTAACCGAGTGTTTAATGTCTTTTGGAGCCAACCGGTTCAGAGAGCCAGTTCTTAACAGCTACCACAGAAGACTATGCAAGTGTGCTGTTAAATCTGCAATCCCTCACTTGACAGAGGCTAGAGATTCCTGCTCCTGGTTCTGCTCCTGGTTCTGCTTCTCTTTTTGCAAAGACTCTCGTACCCGTAGGAGGTTTACCCTGGAAGGACACTTTGGGGATGTAGCTCAGTGGTAGAGCGTGTGCTTCGCATGTATGAGGTCCTGGGTTCAAGCCCCAACGTCTCCATTCAGTAGTTTTTAATTAGGGACCATGTCTTGCCTACCGGTCTTATTCTCTACAATAGTGCTATCAAGCCAAAGCAATCCTGCCTTCTTACAAAAGGGGATGTAGCTCAGTGGTAGAGCACATGCTTTGTATGTATGAGGTCCAGGGTTCAATCCCCTGTATCTAGTTGTTACTTTTGCACAAGGACATTTTTCAGTGTGTGACCTTTCTTTGCTGTGCTGCCATTGCCATGGGCTAAGGCGTCGCTCTCGTAAACCAAAGCTCACGGCTCATTCCCAGAGTGTGTCTTATTCGTGCTTTGTTTTTAATGTCACAGACAAAATGCTCCTTGAAACATACACTTGGCCGTTAAAGACCCAATCACAAGTTTTTTCTTTTGTAAACTTCACCTGACTGAAAGATCAACGGCTATAGCACAGCACAAGAGAACTTAATACATCAAAGCTGTAATTCCACAGCAGCATCTTACTGCTACACAGGGATTGTAGCTTAGATTAAGCCGTTTAAATATCCGGGTAGTTGTTTCAGACCCTGTTAGAACATCAAGTTCATTTGAATAAAATCTTGCTGCTCAGATCTTCTACTCCAGTGTCGTTTACTGAATATGAGAAAACAAGCCTTTGAATTCTTAAGTGTACACTGGGAGAGACTTAAACCCACACACACTTATAATAAGTCTTCCAATTTATTAGGTATATGAAGCAGGCTTATATAGTCTGTGTCTGCATGAGAAATGTGAGCCTATGCCTAAACTTAGTTGAATTTTAATGGTGAGATAGCCCAAAGCTAAGTTAATGGTTTGGGAGCTGGGATTAGAGAACACGCAAAAAACCTATATAAATAGGTGCTATGGTTAACTATTGCTGGGATGTGTAACTCTGTTGCAACACAGAGGTCAAAGGAGAAGGACAAATGCCAAAAGTTTATGAACACTTTTTTATTCTATCTATCAGTTCCCCTTTTTCAGGCCCAAAAGGACTTATCTAAATAATCAAATTGTTTCTGGGCCTGGGAATGAGATTCTGTGAATGGAAATTTTATATTTTATTAGTTATTTGCTTTCTTAGTTCAATTAGCAGAGGTAGAAGAGACTTTTGGAAGGTTTCTTAGGTCCAGAGATATGTTGACCTTGGCATGGGCATCTTGCTACCATGGGAATGCATGGGTGTCAGGACTGTGTGTGCGGGGGTGCACGCGGGGTTTTGATAAGGGTGCATTCTTGTGGAGATACGCCATGTTTCTAACAAACTGACTATTCTTGTAGGATGATAAAAAGGTTGGCTTGGGAAGTTGACCTTGAGCTGGGTTGCTGAGCAGAGTTAGCCTGAAGGGGCAGTAAAGCGGGGTATAAATACTGCAACAGGGCAGACAGTAGTCGCCCTTTCTCTCCTGTACAGGCATGTGTGCGTTTGCATTGAGATTGGCCCTCAGCTCAGCTGCTTTTATCATTATCCCAGTTGTCTGTGTCAATCTTTAAGGGTTATTTTGAATTCCCACAACACATTCAGGTCAGAAATATGTGATTATTTTAATAAGCCAAACTTAATTGACCTGCTGTGAAAGTTAGCAAGTCATGTGACCCGTGTGTACCGTCCAATGAAACATCTGTGTGTGTGTCTCTGTGGAGCAATCGTTTAGCACGTTCGGCTGTTAACCGAAAGGTTGGTGGTTCGAGCTCACCCAGGGACGAGTGTCTTTTATTGCACAACCTGCCTGTTGATCAAATGGATATGAGACACAACAACAATGTGTAGTCCCACAGAATAGCGGAAACTAAAAACACAAATATCCACCTGATAAGTCACCGGAGACCGACTGTACAAAGTGGAAGAACGTCCTTTTGGTTTCAGTAGATGTTAAATGAAGATACTAACCCAACGTGGGGCTCGAACCCACGACCCTGAGATTAAGAGTCTCGTGCTCTACCGACTGAGCTAGCCGGGCTTAAGCAGCATGTCAGAACAGACAGCTCATCGATCAGATCATCAGAGAGATGTAGGTTTAATTCACTAACATCATGACCAGATTAAGAACTAATCCACAGTTTACAAACACAATTCAGAATAAGTAACAGAAACAGACACAGACTTACTGTCGCTGTATTGTATTATAGTGTTAAATTGTAGTCTATTTTATTGAGATTATGCTTTAATGCTGTATTTTCTTACATTTATTTAATCCAGCACAATGGTTAAACTGCACAACCCAACAAGTTCAAATAACCCATCATGTGTTCTGTCCAATATTTACACAGTACTGGTTGCCAAATAAGACATTTCACCTGCATTCGGCCTTTTCTTTCCTGTATACCAAAAACAGTCACCATTGCAGGTCTACAACATGTTACAAAAACACTTGGGACACTTTATTTTTGCTTTCTTTATCTTGCCGGTGTCACGTTGTATTGAAACTAAAATAAATAAATAAAAACTTAAAATTTAAAAGCAAGTGTTTAGGTTAATTCATCATCTTAACAAATATTACAAACTAATCAAGCTCATCAAATTTCAGACATTGTTCACGTAAACAAAAATCTCAAGTGGAAGCACAAGATTCATTTATTTATAGACGGTGCTTTTTATGGTTTTACACTTAAAAACATGAACAGTTGAAAAATAACAACAAACACGACAACTATTCTGCCCCTGCTCGTGTGTGTGTGTGTGGCTACAAGCTCGACAGATAGACAACAGGTTTCCCAAGAAAAGCCGGACACCAAAATTCTCCTCAAAGCTTTACTTAAGACTCACTGTAAAACTGTAAAGCAGACATACAAAATGTGTCTTAGTTACATTTGTTTCCTGAGTGCATTTACATGACACTGTACATTAAAATGAATAGAACCCGAATCGTTAGCTTAAAGCTAACTTCTATGAAAAAACCCATATAGATGCTAGCGGTTAGCATTTACAAAGATTTAGAACTTATTTTCATACATTAACCAAGGTTTACATCAGAGATAGTCTAAATATAAAGTTATACAGCAACTGAACATAAAAACACTCACAGGCAAATGTTTTCCTGGCCATATAATGCAGAGTAAGTAAACCGCAACTGATCAGTTTTCTCATACAGTATAAAACTACCTACGGAAACAGTGAAGGTACAAATGAACGCTACTGCGATCCTGACCACTAGGGGTCTCCCTTTGCCCAATGTAAATAACAGAACATCACACTCCCCGTCTGTTATAATGCTTTATAACACTATTCCCCCTTTATAAGTAGAATAACCTCTGAGACGGGCCTAGAATTAACCTTATGAATACCCTTTCTGACTACCTTTACGTCCACTTTACGGACTTTAGAGTCTTTGCTGGGAATGGCGTTCACAACCACTCCAACAGGCCACTCGTTTCTCTTGACTTGAGTATCTTTAAGAAGCACAACATCTTCTGACAAGTTTGGCTTGTCCACGTGCCACTTTCGCCTTGGTTGAAGTGAAGGCACATACTCTTGACGCCAGCATTTCTAGAATGCATCAGCCAGAGCCTGGACCTGCTTCCACTGCTTGCTGTAGAGGTCTTTGAGTTTGTACTCTCCTGGTGGTGGTGACACTGGATCAATCTTTTGAGTAAAGAGCATAGCAGGTGTCAAAACAGTGGGCATGTCTGGATCAGAAGAGATGGGAATTAGCGGTCTGGCATTCATGATGGCCATAACTTCGGACATGAGCGTGACCAGAACCTCATGAGTCAGATGGACTGTTTTTGTCTTAAGCAGCAGGGCATCCAGTATTCTATGAGCGACACCTATCATACACTCCCACACTCCACCCATGTGTGAGGAGTGGGGAGGGTTGAATGTCCATGAGCTGCCTCGGTCTTGAAGATAAGTTGCCAGTTCAGGGTCTTCGGGGTTTATTTTAAGTTCCTTGCACGCCCTGACGAAGTTCGTTCCTCTGTCAGAATGGAAGTGATGGACAGGACCACGGACAGCTGTGAATCTTCTCAATGCATTTACAAAGCTTGAGGAAGACAGAGATTCAAGCACTTCAGTGTGCACAGCTCTGGAAACTAGGCATGTGAAGATGACTGCCCAGCGTTTATCCTCTGCAATGCCACCTCGAGTTCGTCTTGCACTGATGATCCATGGGCCAAATACGTAGACACCTACATTTGTGAACGGAGGGGCTGGGTTGAGTCGTTCAGCAGGTAAGTTTGAAATTTTTTGTTCTTCCATTCTTCCTCTTAACTTATTACAGGTCACACATTTATGTATGATGTTTGACACTAGCCTTTTGCCTCCAATCAGCCACAGACCAGCAGAACGAACAGCACCTTCTGTCAGATGCCTGCCCTGATGTGCGACCTGTTCATGGTAATGCCTTACCAATAATGTAGCTGTGTGGTGCTTCTTGGGAACGATTATCGGGTGTTTCTCTTCCCAGGGTATGTCAGCCAATGGGATGCGCCCTCCAACTCTCATCAGGCCATCTGCATCCACAATGGGGTTCAGCTTCCTCAGAAGACTGGACTTAGGGATGGCATCACCCCTGGAAAGACATTTAAACTCTTCTGCAAACACATCATGTTGGGCATTTCTTATTATTACCAGTTTTGCTTGTGTCAGTGCATCTGTTTTGCTGTTCGAACTTTTCAGACAGCTTCTAACCTTGAGTATGAGCTTGGCTATAGCCCTACTAAGTGTCCTCCAACTGGAGAAGTGTTCAAATCGGTGTGACCCCAACTCACTTTCAGAGGCATTGGTTGTGAAAGCTGTAACCTGCTGTGGGTGTATATCTTTGTCTGCGTCAGGGTCTATGAGCTCAAAAGTCTGTAGTTGTGAGCAGTCTCTGGACAAGAAAGCTGGGCCTTTAAACCAGTTGGTCTTTCAACACAGCTGCTGGCACTGAGCGGGTCCCATAGTCTGCAGGGTTGTGTTCTGTGCTGACAAAGTGCCACTGTTCAGGGCTTGTGGACCTCCTGATGCGGGCAACTCTGTTGGCTATGCATACATAAAATCTTCTACTTGTGTTGTGAATGTAGCCCAAAACAATCCGACTGTCAGTGTAGAGTGTGGTCTTGTGGATGTCTATGTCCAGTTCGTCAGTGATCAAGTCTGCCATTTCAGTGGCCAAGACAGCAGCACAAAGTTCCAATCGTTTAATGGTGTGAGGACGTTGTGGGGCCAGCTTTGACTTGCCCATGAGGAATCAATTGTAACTGTTTCCCTCCATGTCCGTTGCTTTGAGGTAGGCCACTGCTGATATGGCCATAGTGGATGCATCAGAGAAGACACAGAGTTCTCTGTGTCTTGCGGAGTGCAGAGAAATGGGCACATAGGCTCTGTTTATCTGAAGCTGTTCAAGATCACAGAGTGAGTCAGTCCACAGTCTCCACTGTTCTTCCTTCAACGCTGGTAGAGGATCATCCCATTCAGCTTGTTCGGTAGACAGCTCTCTGACCAAAGCCTTCCCTTGGATAGTTACAGGTGACACGTATCCCAGGGGATCATAAAGGCCATTAACAGTAGACAAGATTCCCCTTCTAGTGAATGGCTTCCATTCTCTGGAAACATGGAAGGTGAAAGTGTCAGACTGTAGGTTCCAGATAAGACCTAGACTCCGTTGTAGTGGCAAGGGGTCTACGGTTAACTCCAAATCCACTAGGTTTTCGGCCCTCTCTTCAGGGGGAAAGGCATCCATCACGGCCCGGCTGTTGGATGGCTTCACCTTCAGTGGGAAAAGAGGAAAGCCCATTATCAACATAGAAGTTCCTTATGATGAATTCTTTAGCTTCAGCACCATGTTCTTTCTCAACATGCAGGCCTGCTTTTCTCAGGCCATATATGGCTACTGCAGGGGAGGGAGAATTTCCAAACACATGCACTTTCATGTGATACTCAGTGATACGCTTGCTTGGGCTGTTATCTTCAAACCACAAAAATCTCAGAAAATCGCGATGTTCTTCCTGGACAATGAAGCAATAATACATCTGTTGAATATCAGCTGTCATGGCTAAGGGCTCTTTGCGGAAACGCATGAGGACACCCAGTAAGGTATTGTTCATGTCAGGCCCTCGTAGAAGAACATCATTGAGGGAAAGGCCCTCGTGTTTGGCGCTAGAGTCAAACACCACACAGATCTGGTCTTTTTTCTGTGGGTGATAGACATTGAAGACCGGTAAGTACCAGCGTTCTTATTGTGGTGTCAGCACTGGAGCAGGCTCTGCTTGGTCTGCGTCAAACATAGCTTGCATAAATTTGAAGAAATGTTCCTTCATGCCTTGTTTCTTTACCAGCATACGGCACAGGGACGTGAGACAATTGATGAC
This sequence comes from Trichomycterus rosablanca, assembly GCF_030014385.1. Taxonomy (NCBI): domain Eukaryota; kingdom Metazoa; phylum Chordata; class Actinopteri; order Siluriformes; family Trichomycteridae; genus Trichomycterus; species Trichomycterus rosablanca. The sequence goes on along the minus strand of NC_086001.1, from coordinate 24,139,007 downwards.
GTGTTGTATGTTGTTGGGTAGACGGGGCCTGTTTGGCCTGAAGGGCAGAGGTGCTACCCAACAGCTTGCTTCATCTAAGTAAACCTCTCTTTCCATGAGGTCAAGGAAAAGCTCATCCTCAATAGACATGCCAAGCCTGTCATCATGCTGTGTTTTTTGAAACACATTTCTGCTCAGGCTGTCTACCTCGTTATTGTGACTGAATGCAGAGACACTTGGGAAGCTGTGAGGAGGTTCAAGGCCTCCAATCTTTTCTTTTACGACTAAGCCGCTGGTGCATGGGCTGAGAATGGAGTGTCGCCCACACACCAGTGCACTGGTTCTGAAGACGCTGACCCCGGTTGTCCGGTGAGTTCGTCCCAGGCACACGTCTCCGATAATTACCCATCCAAGGTCGAGCCGCTGGGCGAACGGTGCGCTGAGAGGGCCGTTACACTGTTCTCGAACCTTGTGCACCTGGATCAAGTCCCGTCCGAGGAGGAGCAGGATAGACGCATCTGGGTCTACAGCTGGGATTTTATCCACCAGGTGTTCAAGATGAGGATGATGTCTGGCTACCCCTGGCGATGGTATTTCAGACCTATCGTCTGGCAGCATGTCGCATTCGATCAAGGTAGGCAAGGGAATTTGTGTGTTGCCATCTAGCGATTCCACAATGAAGTTGCTGGCACGTCGTCCTGCAGTCTCAAACACCCCCGAGCATGTCTTTAAAGTGTATGTTGATCCTTCTCCTTTAATGCCGAAGTGTTCAAAGAACTCTGTTCTGCCCAGCGACTTGTTGCTTTGCTCATCGAGAACTGCATAAGTCTTCATAGCTCTGTGTCTTTGCCCTGCAGGATACACGAGCACAAGACAAATTTTGGAGCATGACTTTGAGGTGTTAACACTGCCACAGACCTTTGTGCATTTGGGATTCACTGATGGGACAGCCTTTACTTCTTGTCGCTGCTCCCCGCCATGGTCTGTACCAGCCTGTTGTACCTCAGCTCTCCATGGGGCAGGCCCTGGATGCAGCGCTGAGAGGTGTTTGTCACTGTTACACTCCTTGCACTGCACAGGCTTATCACAGTCTTTGGCAACATGAGTAGATGATGCACAGCACTTGAAACAGATGTGTTTTTTCTTCAGATATGCTTTTCTTTCATCCAGTGTTTTGTTTCTGAAGCCGTGACACTTTCTTAGTGGATATGGCTTGTTATGTAAATGGCACTGTTTGTCAGGATTATCAGGTTGGGTTGCTGTGGTGCTGCCACTGTCGTTGCTGTCAGCTGAGACTTCGGTCTTTTTTACAGTAACTGATGTTCTCACCTGATTACTGGTTAGGCTACTCTTGTCTGTCTTGGCTACGCACCATGATCCTGTTATGCTGGCGAAGCTGGGGTCATTGCGTGTTTTTGCTTGTTCACAGATGAAGTTTACGAAGACTGAGAATGGTGGGTATGGAATCCTGTGTTGTTCTTTGTAACGTGATCCAACAGTAATCCACTTTTCTTGTAGGGTGTGCGGGAGTTTCTGAACTATGGGGCTGACTCCAAGGGAGGTGTTAAGATATGAGAGGCCAGGTAAGTACCCATCTGCCCTAGCTGCTTCAAGCTCCATGAGAATGTCTCCAAGTTCCATTAACATGTGATTATCCCTGACTGAGATTTTGGGGAAATCTTCAACCTTTTTGAGGAGGGCGTTCTCAATCACCTCCGGTGAGCCGTAAACATCTTCCAGTCTCTGCCACAACATCCTGAGTCCTGAAGGTGGATTGTGAATGTGTACTGCTCTGATTCTTTTAGCTTGCTCGAACGATGATGGCCCAAGCCATTTGCACAGCAGATCGAGTTCCTCTCTAGAAGAGAGCTTTAAGTCATCAACTGAGCCGAGGACGAATGTCTTCCAGGCCCAATAGTTCTCCGGCTTGTCATCGAACTTTAGCAAGCCTGAACTCACTAACTCACGTCGCATCAGGTACTTCCCTAGGTCAGTTGTAGCTGCTGCACTGAATGGGCTGGTGTTGTATGGAATGAATGTGTTTGATATAGCTGGGGAGGCCTGTATTCATTGTTGATATGGTTAATGTTATGGGAGAATTCCCTGTAGCTGTATGGTTTGTTCTGTGCAGTGCTAGTGTGCTGTTGTGAAGTCCAGGTTGCTTGTCCTTGTGGCGAGTGATGTGGGGCTAATTCAGTAAACTCATGATCACTGATTTCACTTGATGGCATACCACCCTGATTCCTGCAGCTCTGAACACCATTGTCCATGGTAGGCTGGCGCAGTGGTGAATGTGAGGTCAAGGGTGGTTTTACATCAGGAGGTGAGGCTGTGAATGAGTTTAATATGTTGGCTGTTACACTCTGATAGAACTGGCGACCCGGCTGTTGAACAGGCATCTGCACTGCAGCATTTTCACCATGTAGGTGAGCTGGGGTCTGAGGCAGCATGCTGTTTTTTCTCTGCTGAGGTGGGCTCCTTTGTTCATATTCTTCGGCAGCTGCCTCTAGTATTTCAGCTTCTGCTTGAGCAACTGCAGCCGCTTTTTCCATTCTCAATTCATGCAAGTTAGCTTGAATTATAGCTTGCTGCTTTAACATCTCTGCTTCTTGTTTAGCGAACGCCAACTCTGCACGTGTAGCTTCGGCTTTAGCACGTGCTTTCAAGGCGAGAGAGCTAGCTACAGAAAGTTTGCTGGTTCGTGAGCAGCTGGATATTTGTGATCACGTTTCCAGTTCCTCAAAATCCATATCTTTTTTGTTCTGTGTCATGATGATGGCTTGAGTTCGTTTTCTACTCACAGGTTGGAGGATCGATGGCCGTTGGAAAACATTTGCCTTTTTACTATTCTGCCCCTGCTCGTGTGTGTGTGTGGCTACAAGCTCGACAGATAGACAACAGGTTTCCCAAGAAAAGCCGGACGCCGAAATTCTCCTCAAAGCTTTACTTAAGACTCACTGTAAAACTGTAAAGCAGACATACAAAATATGTCTTAGTTACATTTGTTTCCTGAGTGCATTTACATGACACTGTACATTAAAATGAATAGAACCCGAATCGTTATCTTAAAGCTAACTTCTACGGAAAAAAAACATATAGATGCTAGCGGTTAGCATTTACAAATTACTCAAGAGATTTAGAACTTATTTTCATCCATTAACCAAGGTTTACATCAGAGATAGTCGAAGTATAAAGTTATACAGCAACTGAACATAAAAACACTCACAGGCAAATGTTTTCCTGGCCATATAATGTATAGCAAGAAAACTGCAACCGATCAGTCTCCTCATACAGTATAAAACTACCCACGGCAACAGTAAAGGTACAAATGAACTCTACTGCGATAAATCCTGACCAATAGGGGTCTCCCTTGCCCAATGTAAATAACAGAACATCACAAATAGTTTAACCTAAAGATTTATACTTTTATTATTACTATTTACTTATTACTGTTTACTGTGTAATTAATTACCTATTAATTACACAGTATAATTCATTCATTGCTAACCATTTCTCCCCAACACTCACTTCACTATATTTGATATTTTTATTTTTAGCTTGTTTGGTACAATCTGATGAGTCACACTTGTGTCTAAGTGCTGATAAATGACCAAAGCGGCTCCAAAACTGTGTGCATCATTTCTGTATGATGAGATTACTCTGTCTATTAAAACTCTTTCCACACTGTGAGCACTGATATGGTTTCTCTCCAGTGTGAATGCACTTGTGTGTTTTGAGATCACTCTGTGTATTAAAACTCTTTCCACACTAAGAGCACTGATATGGTTTCTCTTCAGTGTGAATGCGCTGGTGTATTTTAAGCTCACTCTTTGTATTAAAACTCTTTCAACATTGTGAGCACTGATACGGTTTCGCTCTAGTGTGAATGCGCTGGTGTTCTTTGAGATACTCCTGTCTGTTAAAACTCATTCCACACTGTGAGCACTGATATGGTTTCTCTCCAGTGTGAATGCGCTGGTGTATTTTAGGCTCACTCTTTGTATTAAAACTCTTTCCACATTGTGAGCACTGATATATTTTCTCTCTAGTGTGAATGCGCTGGTGTTCTTTGAGATACTCCTGTCTGTTAAAACTCATTCCACACTGTGAGCACTGATACGGTTTATTACTCTGTATATTAAAACTCTTTCCACACTGAGCACTGATATGGTCTCTCCAGTGTGAAAGCGCGGGTGTATTTTAAGCTCACTCTTCTTATTAAAACTCTTTCCAAACTGTGAGCACTGATACGGTTTCTCTCTAGTGTGAATGCGCTGGTGTCTTTTCAGAACGCTTTGATGATTAAAACTCTTCCCACACTGTGAGCACTGATATGGTTTTTCTCCAGTGTGAATGCGCTGGTGTATTTTGAGATGACTCTGTGTATTAAAACTCTTTCCACACTGTGAGCACTGATACGGTTTCTCTCCAGTGTGAATGCGCTGGTGTATTTTGAGATGACTCTGTGTATTAAAACTCTTTCCACACTGTGAGCACTGATACGGTTTCTCTCCAGTGTGAATGCGCTGGTGCATTTTGAGATGACTCTGTGTATTAAAACTCTTTCCACACTGTGAGCACTGATACGGTTTCTCTCCAGTGTGAATGCGCTGGTGTATGTTGAGATGACACTGGAACCTGAAGCTCTTCCCACACTGTGAGCAGACGTTCCCTTCTTCCTGTGTGGGACTGAGAGAGGTGTTAATGCTGACAGTACCAGAGGACGTTTGCTGATTACTGGAGCTTCTGGTGGGCGTCAGATCCTCATGTTCAGTCTTAATCTTCACCAGAGTCTCATATTTATCATGGTTGCAGCTCTTGATGTGATTGTGGAGCTGATTTTGGGTTGTAGAGGAACGTGGACACGAGGAGCAGCAGAAATCCTTGTTCAGTTCTGAAGCAGAAAATAATCAAATACATTTATAACATTACAAATAATAAATACATTTATAACATTATAAACAATCATATACATTTATAACATTATAAATAATCAAACACATTTATAACATTATAAATAATCAAATACATTTATAACATTATGAATAATCAAATACATTTATAACATTATAAATAATAATATACATTTATAACATTATAAATAATCAAATACATTTATAACATTATAAATAATAAATACATTTATAACATTATAAATAATCAAATACATTTATAACATTATAAATAATTAAATACATTTATAACATTATAAATAATCAAATACATTTATAACATTATAAAAAATCAAATACATTTATAACATTATAAATAATCAAATACATTTATAACACTATAAATAATCAAATACATTTATAACATTATAAATAATCAAATACATTTATAACACTATAAATAATCAAATACATTTATAACACTATAAATAATCAAATACATTTATAACACTATAAATAATCAAATACATTTATAACATTATAAATAATCAAATACATTTATAACATTATAAATAATCAAATACATTTATAACATTATAAATAATCAAATACATTTATAACACTATAAATAATCAAATACATTTATAACATTATAAATAATCAAATACATTTATAACATTATAAATAATCAAATACATTTATAACATTATAAATAATCAAATACATTTATAACACTATAAATAATCAAATACATTTATAACATTATAAATAATCAAATACATTTATAACGTTATAAATAATCAAATACATTTATAACATTATAAATAATCAAATACATTTATAACATTATAAATAATCAAATACATTTATAACATTATAAATAATCAAATACATTTATAACATTATAAATAATCAAATACATTTATAACATTATAAATAATAAATACATTTATAACATTATAAATAATAAATACGGTTAGTAATTGTTAAACTGAGATCTGATGCTAAAGTCCTGTAACGTGATTCATCCTGCATTCATCATTTCCTGCTCACACTGATCTGCATGAGCACAATACAAGCTTTCACTGTATGATGCTTCATCCCAGGTTCCTCTGATTCTATTCAATCCAAATCTTATTTTACTCAAGATAAAAAATATCTTACTGAGTTCATCTTTATCTTCAGGTTCTTCCTTCTTCACAGGCTTCATCTGGAAACCTCCACACTGTTGGTCCTCTGGGGTGAGGTGTTCCTCAGAGGTGACGTGTTCCACAGGGATTAAAGATCCTTCACCTGAAATTCATCAATATGTGAAGAAGAAACTCAACAACTGAAGGATGTGGGTTTAGTTACCACAAATAAATATTACTTAGATTTAATCCAGACTGGAAGTATCAGCACTTCTACACAGGACAGTACGGTACAGTACAGGTTCTAATCCCACTATCCACATTCTCTTATTATTTCTACTATACTAACCATACTGTACTGTACTAACATGGCAAACTGCTCCACATTTACTTACAGAAGTAACTTCCATCTTCTTCCTCCTCCTTTTTTATTAGTTTCTCTTGGAATCCTTCATTTTGTAGATCTATGGGGGTGACGTGTCCCTCTTCTGCTGACTGCATTATTAAAAGATCTGACAGGCAGACAGACAGATAGACAAATGTACTTTATTCCCTATTAAAGAGAAATCCAGGAATACTCTTTCAGACTGTTTTAACTGTTTATTTTTAATGCTGTGAGGCTGTAAACAGAGTGAAAATGTTGAAACTATTGTGGGACTGAGCAGCATCAGACAGAAAAGACTTCTAATAGAACTTTTTGGGTTGGTTTCACAGACAGGGATTAAGCCTAGTCCTAGACTACACAGCATTTTGAATGGAGATTCTCTATTTAAAGCTAAATGTAGTCCTGGACTATAAGCCTTAATCCCTGTCTGGGAAACAACCCTTTGAGTTTGGTGGAAGTGGTTTTGTGGCCCAAAGTGAAATGATTAAGTCTGATGTTCTTTACATCTAGTTTCTCATCCACTCCCAATAACAGTGCTGTACTAATACTTTTAACTTTTACTATAAACCTGTAAAACAACCTGTAAACAAAGCTACAAGAACTCGCTGTTTCTATCAAACATTACAAACTGTAAACAAAGCTGAAAATGTGACGCGTTTATATCAAAATGTTAGATTTAATAATGAATAAACTCTGAATCCGTTACAATCCACTGATTCATCAGTTCAATGAATCGGTTCATCAGTACTGAATCATGTGTGATGCTAACAGTTAGCGGAGCAGCTAATAGTTTGTTTGTTTAAATAAAACTGGAGTTAAAGCTCCTCAAATCCTCACAGTGATGTTTTATTATGAACTCTAGTTTTATTATTAATTAGAATGTGGTTATAATTAAATATAAGGGTTATAATTAAATACATATTTTACTTACAGATGAGGCTCTACAGTACAAACACAGCAGCTTCTTGTTCTTCTTATGATGTTTAATGGCGGTTGGCAGAACAACTTAAGACGCACCAGCGTCACCAACTGGACTGGAGTTGAACAGCAGCTTAGCAGTAAAACATCTCCATTAGCCCTGTATCTCTCAGCTACAGTGTTGGGGGGAACGAACCGATTCTATTGAACGACTCTATTGAAATGAACTAAAAGAACCGAGTCGCTCCTCTAGTATAGAGACAAATAATTAAGGAATCAACTTGTTTAATGATGTGAAATCTGATTGGTTCATGGCGCGCATGTTTTAAAGCTAAGCAGGGTCGGTCCTGGTTAGTACTTGGATGGGAGACCGACTGGGAATACCAGGTGCTGGAAGCTTTTATCCACACACACCCACCTTCACTCCAAACCTCCTGTTACACACTGACCCAGCGGCTTTTTCTTCATCAAAGCTAATGTCCAAGGCAGTTAAACAGAGTTATTATTATTTATTTATTGTAATATGTACATTATAATTTCCTGTAGTAGGAGCAGGACGGGTAAATGTAGCATCTCTCCTATAAAATATTTCTTTAAATGAAAAGACATGTGAAACAGTTGCAGGATGAGACATAAAAAGTAGATGTGTGTGTATTATTTAAAACTAAACTGAATGATAATTGGTTACCTTCAAATAATTGTGCAGCATGTGTTCCTGATTTACATTCAGTGTTAACAAGTAAAGAAGAATCCACAGTGACCCTGACCAGGTGCTAAAAAAAAAAAAAAAAGCGTATTGTAGCAGTATGGGGTTTTGTGTTGATTTGATCTAAATTGCTCTCCAGCTGAGGATGATTTTTAGGTACCTTTAAATTGCTGGGCGGTCCTTTCCCATGCTATAAGTATGGGCATTGGTTGACTACCTGAGGGGCACTTCGTGTCTCCCGGTGAATCGCTTCTTAACGATTAAAAGCCATGTGGGCTTGTGTTTGTAGTACCGGTGCTATGTTGCGGGTTCTCTCTGCGTTTCTGTTGGCGTGTTTCGCCTCCAGTCGAGTGGAAATAGCGGCTACATTACACTACTGTGACTACGGTAGCTGTTGTGCCCGCTGGTCTGTACTCTGACTTTCAATGCGCGGAAAACTGCATTGCTGTATCCTGGTCTTTTAGCCTGGATCATGTTGGCTCGGTTCCAGTTTCCTGCGTGCTGCTGTTTTGCCTGAGAGACTGTTTTGCCGGCAATAGTGTTCTGCTGGAACTACTGTTTCGTCTGAGTCGTATTTTGAGTTACTGTATTGTATAAATACATTTTGTTTATATGATTGTTTCCATTTATTTTAATTTATGGTTTATTGTATTGGAGAATTATTTGTTTTCTTTCTTTTCCTCTGGTTGAACAGGAGCTGTGGGCCAAAGCAGGAGGCAGACAGACTTTGGTGGTGGAACCCTTTTCACTTGCCCTGCAGTCTAGAGCACGTTGGGTGTTACTGAGGTGTTCGGTGTGATCACATGTGGTGTGTAGTGTAGGAGATTTCTTTACTTCCATATTTTCCACTGCCGTGGTAAGCCCTCAGCCCTGTTCCTTCTGCCTCAGTCTTGTTCATAAATTGTAAATGGACCCATAGAGTATTAAATGTGTTGTGGCTAATTATTTTATACTAATCGTGTCTGTCTCAGAACGTGGCTTGTCATGTGGAAAATTTTGTAAACAATTGTTAATAAAATTAACTAAGTATTGGAAGTACGTCTCTGGTCTCCAAGTGTGTTCGAACCTGGGTGTCTTTCTTTCTGGGCCTTAAGTGCCCGTTATATAAATATTCCTAGGGGTGAAATTCCCCTAGGTGGCGTTGTCGAGCAACTTTAACCTAAACTTTAACTAAACCACACCACGTCCAAATGACCACTCCGTCACATAAGCATTTATAAAGGTCATACCACGTTTATTAGGTGAAATAAAGCCAGAATTAAAGATGGCAGAATAACAGGGTGGTATAGCCTGAGGTAAACCTTAGCCAGTCATGTGACCCATGTGTACCATCCAATGAAACGTCTGTGTCTCTGTGGTGCAATCGGTTAGCGTGTTCGGCTGTTAACCGAAAGGTTGGTGGTTCGAGCTCACCCAGGCCTTTTATTGCACAACCTGCCTGTTGATCAAATGGATATGAGACACAACAACAACGTGTAGTCCCACAGAATAGTGGAAATAAGTAACTGAAAACATCCAGTAAACAACAGTCCTACAAGTACAAATATTCACTAAGTTGAGACCGGAGACCGGCTGTTCAAAGTGGAAGAACGTTCTTTTGGTTTCAGTAGCTGTTAAATGAAGATACTCGCCCAACGTGGGGCTCGAACCCACAACCCTGAGATTAAGGGTCTCATGCACTACCAACTGAGCTAGTCGGGCTCAAACAGCAGGTCAGAACAGACAGCTCATCGATCAGACCATCAGAGAGATGTAGGTTTAATTCACTAACATCACGACCAGATTAAGAACTAATTCACAGTTTACAAACAAACACAATTCAGAATAAACAACAGAAACAGACACAGACTTACTGTCGCTGTATTGTATTATAGTGTTAAATTGTAGCGTATTTTAATGAGATTATGCTTTAATGCTGTATTTTCTTAAATGTATTTAATCCAGCACAATGGTTAAACTGCACAACCCAACAAGTTAAAATAACCCATCATGTGTTCTGTCCAATATTTACAGTGCTGGTTGCCAAATAACACATTTTCACCTGCATTCGGCCTTTTCTTTCCCGTATACCAAAAAGAGTTGCCATTGCAGGTCTACAACACGTTACAAAAACACTTGGGACACTTTATTTTTGCTTTCTTTATCTTGCCGGTGTCACGTTGTATTGAAACTAAAATAAATAAATAAAAACTTAAAATTAAAAAGCAAGTGTTTAGGTTCATTCATCATCTTAACACATATTACAAACTAATCAAGCTCGTCAAATTTCAGACATTGTTCACGTAAACAAAAATCTCAAGTGGAAGCACAAGATTCATTTATTTATAGACGGTGCTGTTTATGGTTTTACACTTAAAAACAAGAACAGTTAAAAAATAACAACAAACACAACAACAACAATTTAATAATAAAGTCACAAATCTGTAGATGGGTAGATGGAAGTTAACATGTAATCTAAGGTGACTCTTAAGTTTATTCGCTGCTGTTGGCTTATAAAGTTTTACTGAACAAACTGGCTCGTATTTTGGCACTGATGTACCTTCCTGAATGGTGATCTGCTTGGTCGACACAACTAGCACAAGTAATCGTGGTCTACACCCCACAAGCGCTCTGTTGTACTTGCACATGCGCTGAACGCTACCATCCTGAAACTGCTAATGTTTCTCAATCTTGGACCTCACAAATTATCTTGGACCCCCAAATAAAAGCAGTAAGGTCCCACCGAGATTTGAACTTGGATTGCTGGATTCAGAGTCCAGAGTGCTAACCATTACACCATGGAACCCTGACACTGCAAGAACTAAACGTAATGATTCACCATTTGCTAAGTAAATAAAGCAAAAATACACAACTTCAGACTTTAATTTTACATCTCAAGTTATTTAAACTTACGTGATTGATATAATTGACTGAAATCAATTGACAAAACTGAGGTAATTTAGAAGTTTTAAACACTAAATAAAAGTAATTTTAGTTAAACATTGCCACCCAAGTATCAAAATCACAACAAAACGTTCCACTGTTGGAAAACTGCACTAAGTTCAGGATGCAGTTGGCCCGTCCCTCCATGTCGCTCTGAAGCAGATGATTTGATGTTTGTGCACCTGTTCAGCAGATCACAAGTCACTAATGATCACACAGAAGTCACTTGATTTTAATACTGTGTGTTTTTGAAATGAGATCCAACAAGCTCATGGTAAGGTGTCCAAATAATTTTGGCCACATAGTGTATCATTATTATTGCTGAGGAGTTATGTGTGTCTACATCACTTAATGTATCTATGCGTGTCTAACATACGTATCAATTCTGTTAATATTCATAAACATGCACACACACACACATACACACACACATGCTTCCACATTCACATGTTTTTGCTGTATGTGTTTTGTAGATAATATTTAGGTAATTTGATGTATTTTTGACATTTTATTATTATTTAAGTGAAGCTTTTTACAAGTTTAGGGGTTTTGTGTTTTGCTTCACTGTATGTATGGTGCATCATTAAACTGTTATACATTATTTATTCTATTTTATATTAGATGAGATGGTTTGTCTCTGTATTGACCCCTGATTCATTTTTAAATGACAGCTAACGATAGTGATCCGACTCTTTTAATTATTTTGTGTAACATATAAAATGTTGACTTAATCAAAAAGAATCGACTCCCTCAGCTTCCAACGGCTCATTGCTGAGTACTATCAACTTAGTGAATCGACTCAAACTGAACTGCGTCTTTCTGCACATGAGGAAGAAATCTATGTAGAGATCTCAAATAACATGAACCTGAAGGTATGAACTTACATTGTAGAAAAGAAAAACAAGCCAGTAGCGGCAGTGTGCACATTAAACCATTTACAGAAGGGTCATTAAGTTTGGCTAATTGAAATAATGGCATGTTTCTGACTTGAATGAGAGGGGCAGTAAAACAGATCTCGCACTTGTCAGAGACAACGTTTGAAGTCCAGATCAATAGTACCTGCTAGTTAGAGAAGGTTCACTAGTTTGTTAGTTTATGTCCAAAAGTGGGTGTGGCCCATACAGGGATCAAAGCCGCAACCTTGGCGTTATTAGCACCACGCGCTAACCAACTGAGCTAACCGGCCAGTTCTCATGCTTGTTCTTTAGATCTTTGTACATAATTCTACACTGACCCCATTCAACCAGCTGAAACGGACTTTAATAATACACATCTAAGAGGTTTTGTGGGTTCTTATATGTGTGAACTATCTAAACTATATATTTCTTAAAGTTCTTGACTGAGCTTAATGCCACCAACCAGCGACTGGAGCAGATACGACATCTGTTTCCAGATTATATACACTGAGGTTTAAAGCATAATGGAGCGGGTTCAGTAATTGTGCAGTAGTTTAAAAGTGACAGTAAGTCTGTGTCTGTTTCTGTTACTTATTCTGAATTGTGTTTGTTTGTAAACTGTGAATTAGTTCTTAATCTGGTCGTGATGTTAGTGAATTAAACCTACATCTCTCTGATGGTCTGACCGATGAGCTGTCTGTTCTGACATGAGGCTTAAGCCTGGCTAGCTCAGTCGGTAGAGCGTGAGACTCTTAATCGCAGGGTCATGGGTTTGAGCCCCACGTTGGGCGAGTATCTTCATTTAACATCTATAGAAACCAAAAGGACGTTCTTCCACTTTGTACAGCCGGTCTCCGGTGACTTATCAGGTGGATGTTTGTGCTTGTAGGACTGTTGTTTCAAGTCAGAAACATGCCATTAATTAAATTTGTCAAACTTCAAAGTGGAAGAACGTTCTTTTGGTTTCTGGAGCTGTTAAATGAACATACTCGCCCCACGTGGGGATTGAATGCAGGACCCTGAGATTAAGAGTCTCATGCTCTACCGACTGAGCTAGCCAGGCTTACGCAGCATGTCAGAACAGACAGCTCATCGATCAGACCATCAGAGAGATGTAGGTTTAATAGTGTTATTTTAAATCAACAAAAATAAATGGAATAAAACAATTTTACTTTCAAAGAATGTGCACAGTGAAATACACTGAAAACCTCAAAAGGTCGTTCTAACATGAGTGTGTTTCAGTGCTGTTTAATACAAATACATAAAATATATAAGCACTGCAGGACGGATCAGCTGCATTCATCTTCCCCTCTATCAGGACTGCCACCACCATGCTTCACAGTAGGTGCGGCATTAGCCGGGTGCCTGGTCTCCTCCAGAAGTGACTTGTTTCTCGTGGTCCGAGAGACCTCTAGGTGATCTTCTGGAAAGTTCTCATGTCTCCACCAGGATACGCCGGAGGTTCCTGCTCACCTCCTGGCCAGGCCAGACTTTTTCCATTTATGGATGTTGGTGGTCTGTACCCTTGCCCAGATCTATGCCTCCGAGGTCTGCAGACGATTCCTTTGACCTTATGGCCACTGTGGACTGTGGGACCCGTATAATCCGGTGTCTGGGATCCCCAATCATGTCCACTTAATCCAATTGACCACAGGTGGCCTCCAATTAAATTGAAGACGCATCTCAAGCGGTATCATACCCGTCTTTTGGGTGTCCTATCAAAGTGTGTGCACACAGATGCCTAAAAACGTGCTAATAACACACAGACACACAGACGCCGGTACAGTTCACGTCTTTATTGAACAATTTACTTGTTTAATAAACAAAGAAGCTGCTGGTAACTGTAAGAAGAATCTCCTCGTCTTCCGGATCGAGATGCTCATTGACCTGCACCGAGAAAACAAGCAAGAAATGCAATTAGACACAATCCAGCCCTGAAAGGTTGGAGATGTTAATTTATAGAGGTCTACCGTTACGCTATCGTGAATTCATGGAGGTCCGGTGAGATCCTGTGAATAGAGACTTAACCCTGGCATAGATTTCAAACCTTCATCTCCTACTCACCCAGAAAGACCTCCCAGAGCTCTCGAACCTTCTTAGTCCTGGAAAAAAGCTCAAATCGTAAAAGGTTTGATTGTTTTTACCGTTAGCAGAAGCCTTCAGAAACCTGTACTGTTAAAGATCTACACCGTCTGGACCTAGTCTTCGGGTTACTCATCAAACCACCTGTGCAGGAGGATCTGCCCAATGGTGAGGCGCTTGCTGGGCTTCTTCTTGAGGCATTGTTCGATCAGATGGCAGCAGGCTGGCGAGTGCGACAATGCAGATTCAAATCATACAGTGTTTAGATCTGAAGAAAATACACCGATCAGGCATAACATTATGACCACCTTCCTAATAACGTGGCCTCCATTGATCGGACTCATTTGTCCAGCACATCTTACGGACGCTCGGTTGAATCGAGATCTGGGGAATCCATGGAAGGGTGGATGTGGTCCTCAAATGCTTAGGTAGGAGCTACGTGTCAGAGTGACCCAACCCAAAGTTTCCCAGCAGAATGTTGGCAGAACTTCTTCCCATAGTGCATCCTGGTGCCATGTGTTCCCCCAGGTAAGCAACGTGGACAGGGGTCACCATGGGCTTCCTGACTGGTCTGCTGCTACCTTTGAGCTACAGGAGCTTGTCTGTTGGATCGGGCCACACATGCATCAGCGAGCCTTGGCTGCCCATGACCCTGTCGCTGGTTTACCACTCTACCCTCCCTGGACCACCCCACAAGAGCTGCAGATTTGGAGATGCTCTGACCCAGTCATCTATCCATCACGATTCGCTCCTTGATAGAGTCACTTCACCTGTCAGTGGTCATAATGTTATGCCTAGTTAGCATATGTGCAGGTCTTAATGTATGTATTTCCTTACCATCAGAAACACCAGGTTTGAACACTAGACGCCCTTTGGTGATCTCCTTCTTAGACCGAAATGGCAGGCGTCCACAAACCAAGAAAAACAGCAGTACGCCCAGACTCCAGACGGTCGCAGGGCAGCCATAGTACTTCTGCTTGGTTATCCACTCGGGTGGTGAGTATTCCCACGTGCCTACACGAACAAAGAGGACAAACTAGTACCCAAAGTCCAAACCAAAGTACCCGTCCCTCATTGGTGCACAGTTACCTGAATACGTGTAGTACGGAGTGTCCTTCAACAGGTCGCCGCATCCGAAGTCGATCAGCTTCACCTCCAGCGTCTCCGTGTTCAGAAGGACATTCTGGCGCTTAATGTCCCTGTGCAAGACACCGCGATCCCGGCAGTGGAGCACCGCCAGGACAACATGCCGCATTACATGCCGGGCAAACTGCATCCTCAGCCTGCCCTTCTTGAGCATCAGCTGGTAGAGGTCTATGCAGGGAACGGGCCGCTCCAGGATCAGGATGCAGCGCTCGGGCGTGTCGAACCACTCCAGGAGCTTCAGCACGTACGGGCTGGCGGGCGGCCTGGACACCATGCGCATCAGGGCCACCTCGACGGGGAGCAACTCTGTCTCGCCCGGCTGATAGTAGAAGAGACAAGAACAAATGATTTAATGTGTATCCAGTCTATACGGTATTTACTTCATCTGAAAGGTAAAGTCACTTACAATCCTGGTAAATCTGAGGTGCTCATCCTTCACCACGTATTTGATGGCAACCTAAACAAATACAAGTAAACGATCATTAGTGGATTTTTAATGCAAGGGTTGGAAGAGACTCGATAAGGTCCTGGTATGTCTCCACGGGTGTCTGGAGCCGTGCTGACTGCACTTGCTCGAGGCACTCCACAGGGTTCAAGTCTGGGAAGCCAGATCACAAAACAAGACCTTCTTCAGGAGTAACTCTGACCGCCGACACGTGGACTCCACGAGACATTCGAAGGCATCCTGTGGTATCCGGTATCACCAGGGACTCAGACCTTCTTAGTGTGCATCCCGGGTTTGTCTTAATAATGTCGCGGTAGGTTGTAGGGAGGATCCTGGGGAGGATCCATAGATTGGGAACAAAGGGAATTCAGGGGGCCAGGGTGTTACTCGAAAGTCTACGTGAACCTATAAGGTCCTGGAAGGTCATCACAGGTATCTGGAGCCATAGGAGGACCCAGGGGAGGATCAACACAACAAACTGACACTCACCTGGTTCCCGTCCACCTTACGGACGCCTTCGTAGACCGAACCGCAGCCTCCCTTTCCCAGCAGCTCTCCGACGGTGTATCGGCTCTCAAAGCTGTCCGGGTTCGTGTCAGTCGTCTTCTCCTCTTCACGTCCTCCATCGGCGGTTTCTCCTTTAGCGGTTTCTCCTTCACCGGGTTCTCTTTCAGTGGGTTCTCCTTCAGCGGGTTGTCCTTTAGCAGTTTCTTCTTCAGCGGGGTCTCCTTCCGTGGGTTCTCCTTTAGCAGTTTCTTCTTTAGCGGGTTCTCCTTCAGTGGGTTCTCCTTTAGCAGTTTCTTCTTTAGCGGGGTCTCCTTCAGTGGGTTCTCCTTTAGCAGTTTCTTCTTTAGCTGGGTCTCCTTCAGTGGGTTCTCCTTTAGTGGTTTCTCCTTTATCAGTTTCTCCTTTACCGGGGTCTCCTTCAGTGGGTTCTTCTTCAGCATCTTTAACCCAAGTATCACCAATGATGCTTCATGTGTCATGTGGACCAAAAATAAGGGTCCAAATAAAGGTTCGGCGTACTCACCCTTGTTACTGGGAGCATCACAGACGATTTCACAACTGATCCCACCTACGAACCCCAAGGGTTAAATATATAGTCACTAGAGTTCAATAGTGTGGGACTCGAATGTGGTGGTGTTAAGGTTACCTGGAGCTTCAGAAGACGCCCGCGGTTCCTGTGAGTCCTCCAACTGAATCTCCCTGTCCAATAACGTCTCACTGGAGTCTGATTTCGAATCGTCCTCGTACCCCTTCTGATTCAGACACATTAAACTGGTGTTACAGAGACGAGAACCGAACCCCTCCCCTCCCGGAGTATAGTGGTGATGATAATTCACCTCGCTCTCGACTGTTCCTTCTTCTCTCTCAGTCAGGTTCTGAATGGCGCTGATCCACGCCCGTCTACCTGCCTCACAGTCGGCCTGGAACGTACAGCTCCTGCACACACACGGTGATAGATACAGATTATATAGGATGCAGATAGACAGATTGAGTAGATAGATAAACAGATAGATAGACAGACATTCAGACAGACAGATGGATAGACACATAAATATATAGTATGTCTATTGATCTGTCTATTGATCATCTATCTGTCTGTCTATCAGTTATCTATTTATCTATAATCTATCTTTCTGTCTATCTAGCATCTATCTGTCTGTCTGCTTATTGATCATCTGTCTGTATGTCTATTGATCATCTATCTTGCAGTCTGTCTATCTATTTTACTTTCAATCATCCTGTCTATCAATTGTCTGTCTATTGATTATCTATTCATCTATAATCTGTCTTCTTGTCTAGCTGTCTATCTAGCATCTGTCTGTCTGTTTATTGATAATCTGTATGTCTGTCTATTGATCATCTATCTTTCTGTCTGACTATCCATTTGTCTGTCTAATATTTGTTTGTCTGTCTATCCATATGTCTATCTAGCGTGTCTATCTGTCTATTGATCATCTATCTGTCTGTCTGTCTATCAATAATCTTGTCTATCTATCTATTGTCTGTCTATTGATCATCTATCTATCTGCCTGTCTGTCTTTCTATCTGTCTGTCTGACTATCTATTTGTCTAATATGTGTGTCTGTCTACTGATCATCTATCTGTCTGTCTATCTGTCCGTCTGCCTATCTATCTGTCTATTGACCATGTCTGTCTGTCTATTGATCATCTGTCTGTCTGTCTGTCTGTCTGTCTGTCTATCTCTGATCATTATAGATCTGGACTTACCTTGTGGGCGTGACCACCCGGAAGCAGAAGCGTCGCCCGGCGTCCTCGCAGCTCTGGACCGAACAGCGCTGCAGGTCTTCCGCCAGCACCGTGAAGTCACGCTGGGGGAATAGAACATAAAACCTTCTTATTTATACAGTCGATGATATAAACGCTGGTGAAATCGTCCCAGACTTAAACACGACGGGGGCGATTAGGGGCGCATCCCGGCACAGAAGTCGACCTCTGCTGTGATGCACCTGAATTATGAGGGGCGTAAGACTGCAGTGCATTATGGGTATTTCACAGAGTCCAGGAGAGAGCTGATTTAGATCATGTAAAGTCATGTGACCTACCTTAAACCTCTTCTTGTATAGAAGCTGATCGTTTTGTATGATGAACCACCGCCTGCAGAGATCAAACACATCATATATATATACAGTATATATAATATTGAGTGTATATATATAATATTGAGTGTATATATATAATATTGTGTATACATAATATTGATAATTATTCCTAATATATATATAGAATTCCTAATAGATACATAAGCATCAGTGTACAGACCTGTTCCAGGTTTTAAACACACTCCTGGTCCTTTTAAACAGAAACCCCTCCATCAGGAGCGCTTCCTGGGCCCCTGTGCCACCCCCGTGACCCGGGTCGCCCCCAGAGGACACCCGGGGAGGCGCCCCGCGACACAGCACACGCAGAAACCTCTGTCTCAGAGAAGCAGCCATCGTAAATGAGGAGAAAATCAAAATGCTGCTCCTGAAGAGCACAGGTCCACATTGTGATGTCACAGCGTTCCGAGGGAGCAGAGTGAATTTACCTTTACCATATATGGGCATGACTGGACATGTGACTTCATGTGACTGCACATATACTGACTTGATTTCCACTGTGGGACGGCTTCTGGAGGATACTGGATTAGATTACCGGGTGAAGTTTGCATGTTCTCCCCATGTCCTGGGGATAATGTGACACACCCTGGTACTGACACACCTCATACCATGACACACCCTGGTACTGGTACTGACACACCCCATACCATGACACACCCTGGTACTGGTACTGACACACCCCCATACCATGACACACCCTGGTACTGGTACTGACACACCCCCATACCATGACACACCCTCGTATTGACACACCCCCATACCATGACACACCCTGGTACTGACACACACCCTGGTACTGACACACCCCCATACCATGACACACCCTGGTACTGACACACCCCCATACCATGACACACCCTGGTACTGGTACTGACACACCCTCATACCATGACACACCCTCGTATTGACACACCCCCATACCATGACACACCCTGGTACTGACACACCCCCATACCATGACACACCCTGGTACTGACACCCCCCCATACCATGATACACCCTGGTACTGACACACCCCCATACCATGACACACCCTCGTATTGACACACCCCCATACCATGACACACCCTCGTATTGACACACCCCCATACCATGACACACCCTGGTACTGACACACCCCCATACTATGACACACCCTGGTACTGACACACCCCCATACCATGATACACCCTGGTACTGACACACCCCCATACCTTGACACACCCTGGTACTGGTACTGACACACCCCATACCATGACACGCCCTGGTACTGTTACTGACACACCCCCATACCATGACACACCCTGGTACTTGTACTGACACACCCCATACCATGACACACCCTGGTACTGGTACTGACACACCCCCATACCATGACACACCCTGGTACTGGTACTGACACACCCCATACCATGACACACCCTGGTACTGACACACCCCCATACCATGACACACCCTGGTACTTGTACTGACACACCCCATACCATGACACACCCTGGTACTGGTACTGACACACCCCAAACCATGACACACCCTGGTACTGGTACTGACACACCCCATACCATGACACACCCTGGTACTGACATACCCCATACCATGACACACCCTGGTACTGACACACCCCATACCATGACACATCCTGGTACTTGTACTGACACACCCCCATACCATGACACACCCTGGTACTTGTACTGACACACCCCATACCATGACACACCCTGGTACTGGTACTGACACACCCCCATCCCATGACACACCCTGGAACTGACACACCCCCATACCATGACACACCCTGGTACTGACACACCCCCATACCATGATACACCCTGGTACTGACACACCCCCATACCATGACACACCCTGGTACTGGTACTGACACACCCCATACCATGACACACCCTGGTACTGTTACTGACACACCCCATACCATGACACACCCTGGTACTGGTACTGACACACCCCCATACCATGACACACCCTGGTACTTGTACTGACACACCCCATACCATGACACACCCTGGTACTGGTACTGACACACCCCATACCATGACACACCCTGGTACTGGTACTGACACACCCCATACCATGACACACCCTGGTACTGGTACTGACACACCCCCATACCATGACACACCCTGGTACTGTACTTGTTTTAATTTGCCAAACTTAAATGCCCTGCTGTAAAAGTTAGCAAGTCATGTGACTTTTGTGTACCATCCAATGAAATGTCTCTTATTGTGTGTCTCTGTGGCGCAATAGATTAGCACGTTTGGCTGTTAACCGAAAGGTTGGTGGTTCGAGCCAACCCAGGGGTGAGTATCTTTTATTGCACAACCTGCCTGTTGATCAAACGGATATGAGACACAACAACAATGTGTAGTCCCACAGAATAGTGGAAATAAGTAACTGAAAACATCCAGTAAACAACAGTCCTACAAGCACAAATATCCACCTGATAAGATTGGGACACTTTATTTTTACTTTCTTTTTATCTTGTCGGTGTCACGTTGTATTGAAACTAAAATAAATAAATAAAAACTTAAAATTTAAAAGCAAGTGTTTAGGTTCATTCATCATCTTAACACATATTACAAACTAATCAAGCTCATCAAATTTCAGACATTGTTTATGTAAACAAAAATCTCAAGTGGAAGCACAAGGTGATTCATTTATTTATAGATGGTGCTGTTTATGGTTTTACACTTGAAAACAAGAACAGTTAAAAAATAACAACAAACACAACAACCACAATTTAATAATAATGTCACAAATCTGTACCCAAGCAACAAGCTGTAATTTATCTAGCACCACTAGATGGGAACGATCTCTGTACAACATTTCGTACTTCACTTTAAAAGGCAGTTCAGTGTGTTTACTGTAGTAAGAATAGCTCCACATGTTTTGTACGTAGTGTTTATGGTATTTAAGCTGGATGGATAGATGGAAGTAAACATGTAATCTAAGGTGACTCTTAAGTTTATTCGCTGCTGTTGGCTTATAAAGTTTTACTGAACAAACTGGCTCGTATTTTGGCACTGATATACCTTCCTGAATGGTGATCTGCTTGGTTGACACAACTAGCACAAGTAATCGCGGTCTACACCCCACAAGCGCTCTGTTGTACTGCACATGCGCTGAACACTACCATCCTGAAACTGCTAAAGTTTCTAAACCTTTAGGTAGATGGCGCTATAAACAATGATTTGCCTTTTGGTGTTACAATTCGGCATAGAGCAGTCATATGTGGAACACTATTCTCTACTCAGCATTGATAACAGTGTTTTTACCTAAATAAAACCAGGTTCCACCTTGATTTAAACTCCGATCACTGGATTCCAAGTCCAGAGTGCTAACCATTACACCATGGAACCACACAGTGAGGTCTTACTTAAGCCCAAAAGTTAATAATTAGTCATTTAAGAGCAAGTTGGCTGTTGGATGGCACTGTAAACAATGATTTGACAGCTCCATAACTGAAGGGCATCGGGTATGTGGGTATATGCCCTGTCTTTGCACACCGGCCGGTTAACTCAGTTGTTTAGCGCGTGGAGCTAATAACGCCAAGATCGTTGGTTCAACCCCTGTATGAGCCACACCCACTTTAGGACTTAAACTAACAAACAAGTGATCCTTCTCTAACTAGCAGGTCCTATTGACCTGGGCTTCAAACGTTGTCTCTGACAAGTGTGAGATCTTTTTAATGCTGCTCTCATTCAGGTCAGAAACATGCCATTATTTCAATTAGCCAAACTTAATTGCCCTTCTGTAAAAGTTAGCAAGTCATGTGACCTGTGTGTACCGTCCAATAAAACAACTGTAACTCTGTCTCTGTGGCGCAATTGCAGCATGTCAGAACAGACAGCTCATCAGTCAGACCATCAGAGAGATGTAGGTTTAATTCACTAACATCACGACCAGATTAAGAACTAATGGTTAAACTGCACAACCCAACAAGTTAAAATAACCCATCATGTGTTCTGTCTAATATTTACACAGTGCTGGTTGCCAAATAACACATTTTCACCTGCATTTAGCCTTTTCTTTCCTGTATACCAAAAATAGTCACCATTGCAGGTCTACAACACGTTACAAAAACACTTGGGACACTTCATTTTTGCTTTTTTTAAACTTGTCAGTGTCACATTGTATTGAAACTAAAATAAATAAATAAAAACTTTAAAAACAAGTGTTTATGTTCATTCATCATTTTAACACATATTACAAATAATCAAGCTCGTCAAATTTCAGACATTGTTCACGTAAACAAAAATCTCAAGTGGAAGCACAAGATTCATTTATTTATAGACGGTGCTGTTTATGGTTTTACACTTGAAAACAAGAACAGTTAAAAAATAACAACAAACACAACAACCACAATGGTGGTTGGTTGACACAACTAGCACAAGTAATCGTTGTCTAAATTTAGGACCCAGTTGGCCGGTAGATTGCGCTGTAAACAATGATTTTCCTTTTGGTGTTACAATTTGGCATAGAGCAGTCACATGCGGAACACTATTCTCTACTCAGCATTGATAACAGTGTTTTTACCTAAATAAAACCAGTTCCACCGAGATTTGAACTCGGATCACTGGATTCAAAGTCCAGAGTGCTAACCACTACACCATGGAACCACAAAGTGAGGTCTTGCTTAAGCCCAAAAGTTAATAATTAGTCATGTAAGAGCAGGTTGGCTGTTAGATGGCGCTGTAAACAATGATTAGCGATTATATTTTGGGATGGAGCAGTCACATGTGGAACACTATAACATTACTAGTGCTATTATGATATTCAAGCTGGATGAATGGATGGAAATTAACATGTCATTTAAGGTGACTCTAAACTAGCACAAGCAATTGTGATGCTCTGTTGTACTGCACATGCGCTGCATGCTACCATCCTGAAACTGCTAATGTTTCTCAATCTTGGACCCCAAATAAAAGCAGTAAGGTCCCACCGAGATTAGAACCCGGACCGCTGGAATCAGAGTCCAGAGTGCTAACCATTACACCATGGAACCCTGACATCACAGAAACTAAACGTAATGATTTGCCATTTGCTAAGTAAATAAAGCAAAAATACACAACTTCAGACTTTACTTTTACATCTCAAGTGATTTAATCTTACGTGATTGATATAATTGACTGAAATCAATTGACAAAACTGAGGTTATTTAGAAGTTTTAAACACTAAATAAAAGTAATTTTAGTTCAACATTGCCACCCAAGTATCAAAATCACAACAAAACGTTCCACTGTTGGAAAATTGCATTAAGTTCAGGACGCAGTTGGCCCGTCCCTGCATGTCGCTCTGAAGCAGATGATTTGATGTTTGTGCACCTGTTCAGGAGATCACAAGTCACTGATGATCACACAGAAGTCACTTGATTTTAATAGTGTTAGTTTTTTTAAATGAGATGTCCAACAAGCTCATGGTAAGGTGTCCAAATAATTTTTGCCACATAGTGTATCATTACTATTGCAAAGGAGTTAATATGTGTGTCTACATCACTTCATGTATCTATACGTGTCTAACATACGTATCTATTCTATTAATATTCATAAGCATGCACACACACACACACACACATACACACACATGCTTCCACATTCACATGTTTTTGCTGTATGTGTTATGTAGATAATATTTAGGTGATTTGATGTATTTTTGACATATTCTTATTATTTAAGTGAAGCTTTTTATAAGTTTAGGGGTTTTGTGTTTTGCTTCACTGTATGTATGGTGCATCATTAAACTGTTATACATTATTTATTCTATTTTGTATTAGATGAGATGGTTTGTCTCTGTATTGACCCGCGATTCATTTTTACATGACAGCTAATGATAGTGATCTGACTCTTTTAAGTATTTTGTATAACATATAAAATGTTGACTTCATCAAAAAGAATCGACTCCCCCAGCTTCCAACTGCTCATTGCTGAGTACTATCAACTTAGTGAACCAACTGAGCTAACCGGCCAGTTCTCCTGTATGTTCTTTAGATCTTTGTACATAATTCGACGCTAACTCCATTCAAACAGCTGCAACGGACTAATAGTAAACATCTAAGAGGTTTTATGGGTTCTTATATGTGTGAACTATCTAAACTATATATTTCTTAAAGTTCTTGACTGAGCTTAATGCCACCAACCAGTGACTGGAGCAGATACGACTCAGGTCCTGCACACAGTAAGTAGTGCTGATACACAGTACCAGCCTGCACACCAGAGGGGCTCCAAACGTCAAGTTTTCACTCATTAAATCATGTATTTTGTGAACTTTGTGGAATGAATGTAGGATTTGTACATGTAGATTCTGGGTTTTAGGAAGTTGAGCTACTGTTAATATTTTCCCCAATTGAACTAAAAACCTGAATTGATGTTTTAATTGTTCACTAAGACTTCAATAAGAGTTATTACCATCAAGCAAATGTAAAGCATATTTCTATATGAAGAGCATCTGTTTCCAGATAATATACACTGAGGTTTAATCGTTTGATCATCAGTCATGGTTTTGCAAAAAAAAGACACTCGTCCCTGTGTGGGCTCGAATCACCAACCTTTTGGTTAACAGCCAAACACACTAACTGATTGCGACACAGAGACACGTGCACAGCCAACAGCACAGCTGTTTCATTGGACGGTACACACACAAAATCAAATCTCTCTCTATACAGGCTCACTGTGGAGGCAAATTGGTGGTTAAGTGGGCGGGTCTAAACTGATGAAGACTGAATGAATGTACCACAATACAGTATAGTTTAGATAGTTCACACATATAAGAACCCACAAAACCTCTTAGATGTGTATTAAGAAAGTCTGAACATAAGAAATGACTAGACAGTGATGTCTGAAGTAGGACTGAGATCTCGGATCATTAAAATCATTAAAATAAAGTAGGACTGAGATCTCGGATCATTAATACTTGCAAATTTGAATAATTGCATACTGTACTTTAATACTTGCTTACTATAATACTTTGCATTAATATATATTGAGCTGCTGTAATAAATGATCGATCTATAGATTCATTTAATTTTATCTGTAATGCTAGTGATGGGCTATCCTAAACTATCTTTAGGAAGGTAGATATATCTAGCTTTGGGGTTGAGGCTAAATATTCATGATTGTTGTAATGTTTCTACACAGTCACATTAGAAATCCCTTTTAAAACTAATGTTTGATATTGCAGGGTCTGATGAAGACACTAAAAATCTTATCTGGTGGAGAGTGGCCAACCAGGCCCTCTTCACTGGAAAACAGAATGCAGCGGTTCGAGGGTTTGAGTAAGTAACTGTTTGTTTGACGTAAAACTAAATTTGTGTTACATCTTATGCATAATATTAATTACAAATGGTGGTATAAAGACAAGTTTTAGTATTTAAGTTTTTCAAAGCATTAAAAACTTTTAATGACCTTTTTTTGAAGCAGTGTATGCTATATACATTAATAACTGTTATGTGCATTATATTGTAGAGCCTTTGTGTTGGAGAACCAAATGCAGGGGAAGGTGACTCCCACTTATGTGAAGAAGAAGTGGGAGAACCTCAAACAAAACTACAAAGTAAGCTTCATTTGATGGTAAGATCTTCAGTAAAAATATCAGAAAAGATTTGTAATACAAGTTAAGGTCCTTGTACTGTGTTTATGAATCTTGTAGGAACTGAAGTGTCCACCTACTGGGGTAAGTACAGAGGGTGGTGAAGCAACAGCAGCATCCTGGAAATGGTATGTGGATATGGATGAGGCAATAGGTGGGAGATCATCAATTAGCCCAGCGACCCTTATTTCCTCATCTGGCCAGGATGCTGCTGAAGCTTCACCATCCTCGAGAAGCATGGAAACCCCAGCCAAAAAGAGATGAGGGGAGAAAGATTTAGTTGAGTATCTGAGGGAGATGGAAGAAAGGGAAAATGAGAGGGAGATAGAAGCAGCAGAGAACGAGGAGAGAAGATGGAGAGAGGCTGAGGAGAGAGAGGAAAGAAGAGAAAGAGAAAGAATAGATCGAGAGGAGAAGAGAGAGCAAGAGGCGCGCCAGAGAGAGGAAAAGCGAGAGCGAGAGACGCGAGAGAGAGAGGAGAGGAGAGACCAGGAAGCAAGAATGAGGGAGGAAAGGAGAGATAGGGAGGCAAGAGAGAGAGAGAGGAAAGGTTTATTAAAATCCTAGAGATTCTAATGAAAAAATAAATAGTTGAAAATCAAAAAGTGTTGTAGTATTATTGTATGTTGTGAGAAAGAAAATGTGTTGGCAAATAATGGACATAAATAATTTTCTTTTTCATTTAACCTTAATTAAAAATAGAAAAACTGGAAAAATTGGAAAATTGGAAATTGTAATTAAAAAAATATTCAAGTTTTACTTTTAAATAATGCATAAACTGTTCATGTCAAGAGACAATCAAGAACTGTAGAACAAAACGTAAAAACAAACAACATGAACCTATTAAGAAAACATTTTTCTAAATATAATCATGCTCATAAAGAGCTGGTATGCTGTGCTGTGACAGCTGCAGCCAGATGCTTTGCATCTTCACCTGATGTAATGTCATTTATTACAGGCTCTGGTTGGTCAACATGTACCTCTGTTAATTCTGGCTCAATAATGTCTCCATGAGCGATACAGAGGTTGTGGAGCACCGCACCGCATGCAACAACCTCCGGGGCGAAGACAGGGCTCACCTCAAGGGCTTTAAAGAAAATGGAACGCCATCTTGTCTTCATCATTCCAAACGCCCTTTCCACCACATTCCTGGCCTTGGACAGTTTGCTGTTAAAACGAGCCTGTACAGGGTTCTGCACAGGCTCTCGATAGGGGGTCAGGAGCTGGATGGGTGTATTAATGCAGGGATAACCCCCATCCCCAAGAATGTATCGTCCTGCAGGTGGGTATAAGCCCTCTTTATACACAGGGCTGTTCTTTAGTACCCTTGCATCATGAACCGACCCAGGGTAACCAACAAAAATGTCTCTGAACTTCCCCTGGTGGTCACAGATGGCTTGAAGCTGAATCGAGTGGAACAGCTTCCTGTTTAGGTAGCACTGTGCGTTGGCAGATGGGGGTTTTATTCGAATGTGGCACCCATCAGTAGCACCAACTGCCACTCTAAAACATTCGGATCCTACACACTCTAGTTCATCACCAGTTGGTAGGGTGATGATCCTCCTGACGAGCCCTCTGACAGCCCTACTCATTCTGTGCACAATGTTGTGCACAGACGATTTTCGAAAAATTATGGTCACTTGAAGTTGGTAAGATATCGGACGTAGTAGGTACGGGTGTTGTGTGCATACTGCACACTTCTGTACTGAAAGTCTATCTAGTACGTACTCAGTAAGTGTGCGATTTCGGACGCAGCCTAACTCTGTGTCTGTTGCTTATTCTGAATTGTGTTTGTTTGTAAACTATGAATTAGTTCTTAATCTGGTCTGATGTTAGTGAATTAAACCTACATCTCTCTGATGGTCTGATCCAAGCCCGGAGTGGCCAACTGGGAGATTCGGGAGGATTCCCGATGGGCCGGCTCATGTCAATCTCGAGTTTGGGCCGGTTGGGAAAAATAATTTTGACATTTATCTGTCACTTATCTAATCTTCTTCTTGCATTCATTCTCCATTCATCTGACAGCGCAGCCCCTACATCGCAGTAGATTAGATGGGTTCTACCATCTGAGGGAATCCCCCCCTCCCAAATGTTTAAGTTGATTTGGCCCATGAGGCGTCTTTTCTGGAGCGCCGGTAAAAGTAAATATTTAGCAATAGCAACAGAATAGCGCAAACCATCAGTCGGTGGTGGGCAGGAAGAGGCCAAGTGGAGCCAAAAAGACCAGGTTAAAAAAAAGAAAAGCAATGGAAGAAGATGCTGCCAAATGTGCCAAATTAACAGACATGTTTTCCAGAGGACAGACCCCATGCAGCCGGTATTGCGCAACATAGCCAAGTCAACTTAGCGCAGTTTATTTTGTAGAACCCAGTACACACCATTAATCACAAATATCCAGTTTCAAGCTGAAAAAAATAAACATAATTTGAAGTGTAATATATTACATAGCCTAACTCATTAATGGAATGTTTTTGTTCCGATGCTACTGTACTGCTGATCCCGAGGAGGCCATGACTACTAAAGGGACAGGTAGAGGATAGTCTAACAGAGTTGTTTAAACTAAGATAGTTATTTGTAATGTAAAATATAACGTAGAGAATATACATGATATATGTTAAATTGTTCAGACATTCAGAAAGATGTCAGCACGATAGCCTAATTTATTTGAACAAATGAAGACAAATAGCCTACATCACTATCAATTTTACACCATCATAATATAGGCTAAAGTGTTAAAAACAAAAAAAAAGAAAGAAAAAAAAACTTCAAGCATGTTATGTTATTCAGCAAAACAGGCTAACCCTTAATGAAATGTTTTTTTTAGCCTCAGAGCAGCAGATAAGCCATGTCTCATGTCTATAGACAATGACACCGTTATTAATAAAGTGCACTGCTTAGGAGGCTTTTGATGCTGTAGGTAGCCACTAAATAGTGAAGCTACTTAAGAGTTTAGTGTAAACCTAACAATAGAGCACCTCTCTGTTGAAAAGACAAATGCAATTTTAATTTTTATTTCAACTTATTGCTCCTGTACAAATGTAAATACTTTTTTCATCTTTATCACATTTTTACCTTTTAAATCTTTATCTGATTTAAATTTGAATTAAACTTGTTTATGTGAAGTGTTTTCTGTTAACTTACCATCATATACCTGAACTTATACCAAATAAAAAGGCATTGTAAGAGCTAGCTGCTGTTTTATTTATTCAAATTTTTCCTCCGTGGAAAAAGTGGGCCGGGTTTGGTCATGAAACTCCCGGGCTGAAAAAGGGGCCCAACTCCGGCCCTGGTGAAAACTTGATGTTTGGAGCCCTTCTGGTGTGCAGGCTGGTACTGTGTATCAGCACTACTTACTGTGTGCAGGACCTGAGTCGTATCTGCTCCAGTCACTGGTTGGTGGCATTAAGCTCAGTCAAGAACTTTAAGAAATATATAGTTTAGATAGTTCACACATATAGAACCCACAAAACCTCTTAGATGTGTATTATTAAAGTCCGTTGTAGCTGCTTGAATGGGGTTAGTGTAGAATTATGTACAAAGATCTAAAGAAAGTACAGATGAACTGGCTGGTTAGCTCAGTTGGTTAGAGTGTGGTGCTAATAATGCCAAGGTCGTGGGTTTGATCCCTGTACGGGCCACACCTGCTTTTGGACATAATCTAACAAACAAGTGATCCTTCTCTAACTAGCAGGTCCTATTAACCTGGGCATCAAACATTGTCTCTGACAAGTGTGAGATCTTTTTACTGCCCCTCTCATTCAGGTCAGAAACATGCCATTATTTCAATTAGCCAAACTTAATGACCCTTCTGTAAATGGTTTAATGTGCACACTGCTGCTACTGGCTTGTTTTTCTTTTCTACAATGTAAGTTCACACCTTCAGGTTCATGTTATTTGAGATCTCTACATAGATTTCTTCCTCATGTACAGAAAGACGCAGTTTAGTTTGAGATAGAGGTGGGCGGATCGATCCAAATATCGATAATATCGATACCAACGCTGGTATTGATATTGAGCAATACTCGTGTAAAAAGATCGATACTCAAGCTTTTTTTCTCTCCCGCACGCACTGACTGCTGCGCTCGCGGATTCATCAAAGTCTCTCTGTCTGTAAGAGTAGCGCTGCGCTGTGTCACACAGCACGGAGCAGCACACCCTCCCCCCCCTTGTCTTTTGTTGTTGCACCGTCACGTGGCTCAGCGGCGCCAGCCAAACAGCCATGCAGGTAGGCTCAGCCTGACCCGCCCACTCAGCGCTCTCCTCGAGTCGACACGTCACAGTACGGAGAGAGACATGATACTGTTCTTAAATAAAAACCTCTAATCCTTTGTTCTCAATGGGGGGAGGGCCACAGTGTAGCTGTATTCTTTCTTTATTTATACTTTCTTTATTTAATTTTCACTTATTGTTTTTATTTTGTATAAAGCCAGAAGTGCACTGAAGGGAAGAAATTCCTTATTCTTTGTATTATTTTTCTTGTATTGTTCGACTTGAAAAAAAGAACAAGTTTGAAACTGTTTACAATATTTGTTGTGGTGTGTTAATTTTTCTGTATTGTGGTTTGTCAGCTCTCTAACCTCAGAAGATTGTTTTAATTAGCTTTAAGTTATATTTTTTTACACTCTTTATTTAAGAAAAAACGTAGAGAAGTGCACTGAAGGGAAGAAATTCCTTATTTTTTGTATTATTTTCTTGTATTGTTCGACTTGAAAAACAGAATAAGTTTGAAACTGTTTACAGTATTTGTTGTGGTGTGTTAATTTTGTTGTATTGTGGTTTGCCAGCCCTCTACCTCAGGAGATTTTGTTTTAAGTTGTGTTGAGTGATATTTTTTTACACTCTGTTTATTTAAGAAAAAACAGAATTGCACTGAAAGGAAGAAAATTCCTTATTTTTTATTGTTTTTCCTAAGAACAATTCTATTTGAAAAAAGAAACAAAGAAAGAAAGAACTAGAAAAGATGTCTAGTGAGGGGAGAATTTTTATTTTATTTTTGTATTGTGGTTTCTCCTTTTCTACCTCAAAAAAGATTTATTTTCCTAATGTTAAGGCAAACTTTGTTTTGTTACTGTTCCATTGTTTCTAAACAAAAATGTTGATTGTGATAATAAAGTATTTTGTTGTCACGTACAATGTTTGGCGAAATTCTATCCTAGGTCTTTTGGATCCTTTGGATCTATGAAGCTTAAATATTAAAAAGTATCGGTATCGATATCGGCGATACTGGCCCTGCATTTACTTGGTATCGGATCGATACCAAAATTCCCGGTATCACCCACCTCTAGTTTGAGAAGCTCACAGCGGGAGAGCGAGTGAGTCTGCGCGTTCAAATGAATCAAATGATTCTTTGAGTCGATTCTTTAATCCGGTTCTTTAAGTCGAAGGACAGGAATAGACTCGAAAGAGTCGATTCACTAAGTTGATAGTACTCAGCAATCCAAGCAGTTGGAAGCTGAAGGAGTCGCTTCCCTACATAGTGCACTAGATAGTATTTTAGATATGAATTTATGTTCCCTACATAGTGCACTAAATTGTATATCAGATAACGGATTTATGTTCCTTACATAGTGCACTACGTAGTGCACTAGATAGTGAATTAGACAATTGGTTTATTTTCCCTACACAGTTCACTAGATACTGTATTACATAATTAATTATGTTCCCTACAGAGTGCACTAGATTGTATTTTTGATCATAGATTTATGTTCCCTTCTTATTGCACTAGACAGTATATTAGACAATTGATTTATGTTCCCTACACAGTGCGCTAGATTGTATATCAGATAACGGATTTAATACGCAGTCGTAGTAAAAAAGTCTGTCTCCTTCATGTGTGTGTGTGTGTGTGTGTGTGTGTGTGTGTGTGTGTGTGTGTGTCGTTCTTGGCCGCTCGTTGTAGATTCCGGGAGATTTTATCTGACTTGTGGGAATCAGGGAGCCGCTATGTATATGCGGGAGACTCCTGAAACTTTTTCTGTACTTTATTTTACAAAAAGCAAGAGTGTACAATGAGCGGGGGAATTATGTTTCTTATTATATAATTGTTTCTCAACAAAAACCCCAGACTTCATTAGTTTATTACATTAGTAAAATTACTTTATATTCACCTATAAACTGTAGTGGGTTTTTACTGCACATGATGAACTAATAAACACAAAATCATTTATTAGTCAAAGCAAATTGATGATACATTCACCTCATAAATCATGATACACTGCTCTTCCCTACATAAAAGTAAGTACAAAGTATCAGTATCGGATCGATATCGGCGATACTGGCCATGTATTTACTTGGTATCGGATCGATATCAAATTTTGCAGTATCGCACACCAGTAATACAGATGTGCTAATGGAGATGTTTTACTGCTAAGCTGCTGTTCAACTCCAGTCCAGTTGGTGGCGCTGGTGCGTCTTAAGTTGTTCTGCCAACCGCCATTAAACATCATAAGAAGAACAAGAAGCTGCTGTGTTTGTACTGTAGAGCCTCATCTGTAAGTAAAATATGTATTTAATTATAACCCTTATATTTAATTATAACCACATTCTAATTAATAATAAAACATCACTGTGAGGATTTGAGGAGCTTTAACTCCAGTTTTATTTAAACACACAAACTATTAGCTGCTCCGCTAACTGTTAGCATCACACATGATTCAGTACTGATGAACCGATTCAATGAACCGATCCAGCAAAATGAATCAATTGAGCGGAACTGATTGAGTTGCTTCATGATTAAATCTCACAGTTTTATATAAACACGTCATATTTTTAAACTTTGTTTATAGTTGAACTTTGTTTATAGTTGAACTTTGTTTACAGTTGAACTTTGTTTATAGTTGAACTTTGTTTATAGGTGAACTTTGTTTATAGTTGAACTTTGTTTACAGTTGAACTTTGTTTACAGTTGAAATTTGTTTATAGTTGAATAGTCTGTATGTCTGTCTATTAGATCTTTAATAATGCAGTCAGCAGAAGAGGCAGACGTCACCCCTGTGGATCTACAACATGAAGAATTCCAGAATAAAATAATACAAAAGGAGGATGATGATGATGATGATTTTTTCTGTAAGTAAATATAGAGCATGATGCCACTTTTTCACCAGACAGTGTGGTACAGTACAGTATTATACAGTACAGTATAGTGCAGTTTAGTGTAGTACAGTACAGTAGTACAGTACAGCTGCTACACTCCAGTCTGGATTTAAGTTTTAATCTAACTAGGATTTATTTATGATTAGGAACTAGGGATGTCCCGATCATGTTTTTTTGTTCTTGATCCCGATCTTTAATTTTGATCCCGATCCGATACCGATTCTCAAACCGATACTTGTATTTTCTAGATATTGTCTAGATAAGAACTAGATAACACTGTTTACACAGTTCACACTTCAAGTACATTACAGTTATTCAAATTAATCCAGTGTATATGTTTAACAACTGAATAGCTCTGCAGTGCTGTAGGAAAAAAATTGCCTGCATCCAAGCTATTGCTTAATGTTCTTTTACAAAATAAAAGTAAACAAACCTAGTGCAGCATTGTAGTAAAAATGAAGTGAGATAATTACAGTTTCACTTTGAACTTTATATTCAAAGAACATAATTCTGTTTAATGCAGTGATACACTAAAAATGAACAAAAATCTCCACTCACAAGTGGTGTAGCAGCTTAACTTGAATATAAAAAACAAATAAGTTACTTAACAGCATTACAGTAAAACCTGAATACCAAAATAAATGGAAAGGCTATTTTGTTATGAAGCAAAGCCAGTTCTTAAAGTGCTTGTATTGTGACAATGGATTGATGGACGGGTCTACGCAAAGTGAGTGTGTTTTGACCCTTTGGGGCTTCCATAGTGCATGGGATAGCGTGCTCGGCTCTGGCTGTCCACTATTTGGAACAGAATAAGTTAATAAAGTGTTTTGCTCCCGACAATTAGTGAATATACCGTGTATTTTATTTCTTTATTAAACGAGTGCATCACTACGACGCTCGGTTACATAACTAAGCCAATCAGAGAGCTTGATACTGAGATGTCGTTCAGTCTTGTAACACGTAAACTCGTAAAAGCTGTATGTTATGGTCCTGAAGTTTTCATACTCGGATTAAAAGTTATTGTTTTGTAAACCGGAGTGTTCCTCGACTCACACACCATATAAACAGTAAAATTCTACAGTAATGAACGCAGCTCCCCAGATAGCAAATTTGATATGGCCACGTCCGGCACTTACTTGTGGCCCACATACCACATGGAATGATGGCACAGATGAGGGCCAGATGCGGTTGCCGGAACTCGGCCGTTTTACAGCCATAAAAGGGCCACATCTCAGCCACCTTTAAACCAGCAGGGCCAGAAATGACCCACAACTCAACCACATGTAAAACAACTGGGCTGTTACCATGCCATACTGTAAAAAATGTGGTGTTGAAATTACTTTAAAAATTTAAGGCAATAGTTTGCATGGATCTTTTTGAGTTGAATTAACTTTCTGTTTTATTAAGTAAATGGAACCTATCTAAGCCACTTAAAATATACTTAAATAAATTATCACAGTATAACTAAAATCACTACGTTGAGTCAACTTAAATATTTTTAAGTTGAATCTACTCAGGTTTTGTAATAAACACAACTAAATAAAGTCAAAATGAAGGACTACAAATTCAAGTTGTACCAACTCATTTTTTTAAGTTCTACCAACATAGAAAGATCCATGCAAACTATTGTCTTAATTTTTTTAAGTAATTCAGCAGCCGGTTGCCTTACATTTTCAAGTCAGATTAACCTTTAGATTTTTAAGGTTGACATAAACTGTTTTTTTTTTTTTTTTTTTTTTTTTTTTTTTTTTTTACAAAAAAGCAGTTACTAAATGTTTTTTACAGGCAAAGGTTTTTTACATATCTGAACTGGCAGTTGGTAGTGGTTAAGGTACTGGTCTAGATGCTGGTTCAAGCGCCACCACCACTAAGTTGCCACTGTTGGGGCCCTGAGCAAGGCCCTTAAACGTCAATTGCTTGTATTGTATTTAGCCACAATTGTAAGTCTATTTGAGTAAAAGCATCTGCAAAATGACAAAAATGTAAATGAATATTTTACGCTCTTAACAAGTAGCTATGAAAGAAATTTAAGACAATTTAAGAAAATTTTATTGAAATGTTTATTTGACTTTCACAACAGACATTTATTTTAAGCCATAAACCTGTGCCACTCCAGCAAAAGTATAATTAGCATCAATAAACAAACTAGTTTTCCAGGTAAGCAGAGTCAGGATACAAACACAGCAATGGCCTGGAGCGTCCTTGGTAATGACACAATCTGTAATGTTTCTGTAGTACTTCTGGACTGGGATTGCATTGCATATTAATCTGCAATAAAAAACACAAACAATTTTAAAATAACATATTTACATTTAAACAATATGATGATTTAGCTCTCGTTTAATAATCAATTAAGACAGGCACAGTAAATCAGCTAAAGTTGAAGTATGTAAGCAAAATTCCAATAAATTGACAATAAGCATATTAATGTTTAAAAGTTTGCAACTATAGCTAACTATGAATACCATGAATAAAGCCCTACCTAATTCACAGTCGTGAAAATCACATCAAATGAGCCGCTTACTTACAATCATACCGCATCATAATTAAGTGTAACAGACTGTTTTGTAATGTGCTGTACCACAGACAAGTTTAGCTTATTAAGCTAACACAGTTAGCCCCAGGCCATTCAAACAAATGGGCATCATAACCCGCTAGCATGTCAGCTAACATCGCTCTCTGTGTACCAAAAATGGTTAAATTGTCACCGACAAGCCCAAATTTGCAAATAGATTACACTTGTACACCTTTATATAAATGAACAATTTGAAAAGAACTCGCACTCGTCTGCCATACAATATTTGAAATTTTGGTTGAGAAAATACGTGAAACTAAAATGCTAGTAATTCCACTCATTATTCAGTCAGTTTATTGTTTATGCATTTGTTAAGTTTTAAACATAACTTGTATTATGTTGAATAGCTGAATACCTACCTCAGGGCAGGTCAGGGCAAAATCCAAAACTTCAGGGTCGTCCTCGTCCGTTACAACTCAACTCGGAGAAGTGCGCATGCGCAGTCACAGAACGTAGAGCTTCTGATGCTCTTCTCTTCTTTGCTTTGTTCAGACAACTCAGATATTTTAGTTGGCTCAACTCAAAATTGGTATGATGTTGTACTAAAGCAAAAATAATGCGTTGAAAAAGTTTACAATTTTAAGTTTGTCTAAAATAATGTCTTTTTAGGTTGCCCAAACTCAAAAATTTTAACAAATGTAACAAACTTATTTTTTTTTGTTGAACTGACTTATTATATTATGTTTAATTTACTAATGTGCTGAATCATTTTTTAGAGTATAGAAAGTGGGACATTACCATTTTTAATATGAGTCAGTATTACTGGCTCACTTAGTTTGCCAGTGGTGCCATGTCTTTGCCAGATGTGTTTTGGGACATGTGGGCCATATAAGCATTTCCTATATGTGGGCCACTTTTGGCTCATATGCTGTTTGCCGATGCCGGCAGTGAGCCGGCAGTGCCGTAACGTTCAGTGTTGCCAACTCCTCAGTAAGGAAAGTAGCTATTGGCTGTCCTAAAAGTCGCTAGAAGTCACTAAATGACGTCATCGCCTAATTTGCATATGGTCCATTTGCATGTAATTGACGCTGTAGAAGAGAGAAATAACATCGTGGGAGAGACAAAAAGTGGGTAAAAACACCCTAAATATGTTTAGAACTACAAATGAACTTTCTTCTGTTGATTCGTGGTTTGAGCTACTCTGGGGTGGGTTGCCAGATTGCGACAGTAATTTTCAGCCAAAATGCATGATAAAACGCCCAAAACACAGGAAAAGCAGATGATGTTTAGCATTTCACAAATAATAAACCAGTTAAACCATCACGACGTACAAATTTATATCTTAAAATGTACAGATCAGTAATTATACATTATAAAGAACAAATTATGCTTGCATGTCTTTAAAGTAGCCTGCCAAGTTTGTAAAATGCATTATTTGTTAGGACACACAACCCTTTGCATGTAAAAACAAAAACAAAAAAACTTGCAAGCAATGAAAGTTTGCCTTTTCGTACATACGAGAGGTTGTATGTATAGACTTGCTTACCTTCATATTCAACTCAAATCACTTGTCTAACATATGAATCAGTGTATTGATGGGCGGGGCAACAGTGTCTTGGACTGGAAAGAATAACCTGTCAATCAAACTTTTGACAACGGGTGGGAGAAGGTAGCCCTATTTATATTCCACCTGCTTTAGCAATAGCTTTTTTATTTATATTTTAAGCTGCCAAAATGATTACAAACCAGCCGAAATTTTGTCCACCTGCCAAAGTGTTTTCCCTGCCAATTTCCAACAAAATCCTCTCATTTTGGTGGAAACCCGCCCAATCTGGTAACCCTAACTGTGATACTGACCGCCCGTGCTTTGGGACGGGGGAGGGGCTCACGGCAGGACCCGCTGCTCGTTGAGGACAGTAACTGCAGAACAATGTGTGTTTTCCCTTTCGAGTCTCCAAAAGTCTTCAATAACACCAGAAAAAGTTGCTAGATTTGTTGCTAGTCGCTTTTTTGAAAAAAAGTCGCTAGAGGGGTCTGAAAAGTCGCTAAATATAGCGACAAAGTCGCTAAGTTGGCAACACTGGTAACGTTGCCAGAAGTGGCCCACATCCGTATGCTATCTGGGGAAGTTCAAAATGTTGTACATCGTCGCCATCTAGTGGTGCTAGAAATAAATTACAGCTTGTTGCTTGGGTACAGATTTTATAATATATAAAGATAGAGTTTGTTTATGGCTCTTCTGTCCCAAGTGTTTTTGTAACATGTTGTATGGCAAGCCCTCTTTTATATGGCAAGCCGTTTTAGCTTTTAATCCTCCTTTTCTTGATATCAGGAATTAAATTTTTGATATCAAGAATTTAATTCTTACTAGTTTGTTTGTTTATTAGGATTTTAACGTCATGTTTTACACTTTGGTTACATTCATGACAGGAACGGTAGTTACTCATTACACAAGATTCATCAGTTCACAAGTTTTATATCAAGCACAGTCTCGGACAATTTTTTAGTATCTTCAATTCACCTCACTAGCATGTCTTTGGACTGTGGGAGGAAACCGGAGCACCCGGAGTAAACCCACGCAGACACGGGGAGAACATGCAAACTCCACACAGAAAGGAATTCTTACTAGTTAAAAATTAAATTTTTGATATCAAGAATTCAATTATTACATGTTCTAATGATAATTAGATGATTTGCATGTGGATTTGAAGGCGGGGCTAACTTGGGTTGTGCTTTTCTTAAAGAGACAACATCAGGAACCACATGTACTGCAAGCCATTGTAAACAAAATAGTAAAGGTTGTACATTACAGATTTTGCAGCATACTCGAGCATTTACATTAAAAAAAAACATTTTCAAAAACGGTTTAAAAACTGCACACTGAAAACACATCTAACCCCTAAATCTATGCTCTATCGCGTAATCTACAGTACATATTTGTTTCACTCTGTTCCCTTTCTTGACTATCGTGTCAATAAACAGAATGGACGGTTAAAGCTTTGTACTAGCTTATTTTATATTTATTAAATGTACAACAGTAACGAACTTTAACTATCACATGTATAAACACACAAAACCCCGCATACATGTGTGCGTCGCTCTAACTGTTCCGTACTGAAACATAAAACCGTCATACGTTCCATACATAAACACATACTGTTACAGTATTAAACCACATTTCTTTTGTAACGCAGGCGTCTTAATAATGTATGGAATGACGTGTATGAAAGCTGTAAAATGTAACATCACTTCATTACTGCATCCCAACTCTCTCACATCTACACTTTATAAAGTCAACTACACTAATGACCAACTTTCTAATGGAGTTTCTCTGGACGTCCAACTTAAAATGTGCAACAGTCTAGTAGATGACACTTGGAAACCAGAGACTGAACGGTCTACTAAATAAATACACATTTATTTGATTTCTCTATTAATGATGATTATTTTAGGGGAAAAAAACATTAATTTTTAATTAAAGTCAATTATTGGTAATTATGATTTCCAATTACTTGCAATGTCTCTTTAAGTCAAAATTCTTGATATAAAAAATACAATTCTTGATATCAAGAATTTAATTTTTGATATCAGAAAATAAATTCTTACTAGTAAGAATTAAATTTTTACTAGTTAAAATTGTATTCAAATGAGTCTGTTTAAATATATCCAATAGTAGCTCATTGTCACTGCATGTGGGAGTGTCTCCAAATATTCAGGGTTGCCAAGTCCTAAAATGTGAGTTTGATAAATGACAGTGATAAATAAAATGACAATGGAGTATAGTAAATTGAATACATTTTCTTAATGTTTGCTTAAAGTGTTTAGCTAATCCCAAAGTAGTTAATTTTTTAGTTTTGGTTATTGTAGCGCAATTGTTGTTGCCATCTGTGAGATGACTTACATAGATGTCTGGCAACCATGCTCCCATTACACTGACCATAAACCTGGCATTACACACATCTGACAGTGATTTATCATACAATAAATACAGTAAAATGTCATGGTATTGGGGATATAGAATGCCAGTTATACTGTCTGTAATCTGTATTTTGTCAGATTCATGAGATGACTTGAGACATTTGAGACATTAAAGCACCATTATATTTACTGTGGCGGCTATATCGCGTGGACACAATTAAAAATCTGTACACTATTTTTTTTAAAGATTTTCGTCTCTTACACTGTATATAAATCACTGTCATGTGAAACACTGAGAATCAGGAGCTTTGTCTTAAACGGGCATTGCAAGTGATCAGAAATCAAATGTAATTATCAATAATTGACTTTAATGAAAAAAAATTGTCACATATGTTTATTTCACAGTATTGACATCTACGATCCGGGTTTTTTTTCCTAAAATAATTATAATTAAAAGACGAATCAAATAAATGTGTATTTATTCAGTAGACCATTCAGTCTCTGGTTTTAAAAGATTTATTTTTAAATCTGTTTCCAAGCGCCATCTACTGAACCTAGACTTTACAAAAGAAATGTGGTTTAATACTGATATGTACTGTAGATTACGCGATAGAGTATATATTTAAGGGTTAGAAGTATTTTCAGTCTGCAGTTTTTAAACATGTTTATTTTTTAATGTAAATGCTCGAGTATGCTGTAAAATCTGCAATGTACAACCTTTACTATTTTGTTTACAATGGTTTGCAGTACATGTGGTTCATGATGTTGTCTCTTTAAGAAAAGCACAACCAAAGTTAGTCCTGCCTTTAAATCCACGTGCAAATCATCTAATTATCATTAGAACATGTAATAATTCAATTCTTGATATCAAAAATTTAATTTTTACTAGTAAGAATTCATTTTTTACTAGTAAGAATTAAATTTTTGATATCAAAAATTAAATTCCTGATATCAAAAATTTAATTCTTGATATCAAGAATTGTATTTTTTTTATATCAATAATTTAATTCTTGATATCAAAAATTTTATTTTAACTAGTAAGAATTTAATTCTTGATATCAAAAATTTAATTCCTGTTATCAAGAAAAGGAGGATTAAAAGTGCCGTTTTAGCTTTTAATCCTCCTTTTCTTGATATCAGGAATTAAATTTTTGATATCAAGAATTTAATTCTTACTAGTAAAAATTAAAATTTTTGATATCAAGAATTAAATTCTTACTAGTAAGAATTGAATTCTTGATATCAAAAATTTAATTCTTAGATGTAAGAATTAAATTCTTGATATCAAGAATTGAATTCTTGATATCAAAAATTGAATTCTTGATATCAAAAATTTAATTCCTGATATCAGAAATTAAATTCTTGATATCAACAATTCAATTCTTGATATCAAAAATTCTTACATGTTCTTACATGCACTGTTAGACATTTCTGTAATTTCTACAGTTATTAACCACATACCACACAGTAAAATACTGCAAATAGTTTTTACAGTACATAACAGTATTTTCCACTGCATTATGACAATTTTGCCTGATGCCAAATACTGAATACAGAGATTTACTGTATTTTTTACATTGAGGTAAATTACTGTAATTACCTTTGGCGCCAAACGATTTTATTGACAAGATTCAACCTAATTTTCAGCTGTGAGAGTTTTGAACTGACATTGTTTGCCTAACGGTTCAGCTTCGGAACCAGCACGTTATCTCAAGTTTTGCGGGAAGGAGTTTAGGAGAGGTGCACACAGAAACAGTTCGGCTATGATGGATGGAGCCGCAGTAGAGCAGCAGGGGTGCTGACCCTTGAAGAGGATTTTTTTACACCAAAACTGGGAACCAGCAAAAAATAAAGGTAAAGAGTCTACGACAGTTAGGACAATAAATTAACACTAGTCACGGTTGTCGGGACTGTTGTGCACTATAGGAGCGTTAGCATTACTTGTCGGCAACTTTTTTCCAAAGTAAAACAAGTAAACGTTCCATTTAACAAATGACTGTGAGTTTCATGTTTAAAAGCTACGTTAGTCAGGTTAGGTGAAATTTACGACACGACAGCGCTAGCATAGTAGCTAATCTCCTGCGACGCTGTAAACTGTGACATCGTTTAACAGTCGCCACAGGATCCTTACAAAACATTGTAATTTCAGAAAGATTAGATTTATTTTGAGGATACTGTATTGAATTGAATAGAACTGTTAAAGATGATCTTTCTGTGATTACAGGTGAACAATGCTGAATGGATTGTTAAGGGAAAAGAACAAAGCAGGTTGCAGGTTGAGAAGTGGTTTACCTCGCTGCGTTTGCTACCCAGGGTCTACCTAGGAACACGGTTCATTTCATGTTAAGTCGGGTATGTGAGTCGACAGTGTTGAGTGGAGTTTTATACCAAAACTACTGTGTTTCTGTAACCCTGCATTTCTGAAGCGCTTGTGTTATTTCTAATGTAACTTTATCTAGATTCATTGTTCATTGTTGTACTATGCAT
This sequence comes from Trichomycterus rosablanca, assembly GCF_030014385.1. Classification (NCBI taxonomy): domain Eukaryota; kingdom Metazoa; phylum Chordata; class Actinopteri; order Siluriformes; family Trichomycteridae; genus Trichomycterus; species Trichomycterus rosablanca. The sequence goes on along the minus strand of NC_086001.1, from coordinate 24,097,295 downwards.
TAGTGATGGGTCGGTCGCGAACGATCCGGCTCTAAGAGCCGGCTCTTTAAAGTGAACGACGGGATCCGTTTTTTTCCGGTTTTTTTCCTGTCAAAACCGCACGTGATTGGTCAAGATATGTGGTGGCGTTTGTGTAATTACATTGAGCAAGAGGGGCGGGGTTACACACACACACACACACACACACACACACACAGCGTGCACACGAACCGAAGGCGAGAGCGAGAGAACTCAACGCTTTACACAGCCAGACATTACATACTGGAAAGGTGAGGAAAATGAGTGAGAGGAAACATAGTAAAGTTTGGACACGAGGAGCCCCTTTTACAGAGAAGTTCAGACCCACTGAACCAAGTGTTCAGTCTACCCACATCTTATACATGTGATGGCACATAGATTGTGTATCTGTCCCCTCAGAGAGAATCTTTTTTAACATGGCAGATCATAACAGAAAGGAGAAACAGGATCAAGCCATCAAAGATGAGCTCCTTGGTTTTTCTGAATGCCAATCTTCACTAAATACTTACAAATACTGTCACCTGGATGCTTTCACCTGGATTTTCTTTTTGTTTTGCACATTTTCATTTATATTTTGTTGATGCTTTGTTGATGTTGTGTTGTTTCACTCTAGATGCTTGTTTATTTTGTTTATTAGGATTTTAACGTCACGTTTTACACTTTGGTTACATTCATGACAGGAACATTCACCTCACTTGCATGTCTTTGGACTGTGGGAGGAAACCGGAGCACCCGGAGGAAACCCACACGGACACGGGAAAGACATGCAAACTCCACACAGAAAGGACCCGAGCTCTTCACCTGGGGATCGAACCCAGGACCTTCTTGCCGTGAGGCGACAGTGCCAACCACTTAGCCACCATGCTGCCCCCCTCTAGATGCAAACGTACAAATAATATACACAATCAGATCTTTTTGTCTAATTGAGATGGGTCTTTGTTTTTGTATTTTATCATTTATTGTTGGAGCACTCTGTTCCATGTTGAGTATATAAATAAAGCAATTTAAATAATAAACATTTGATACAATGTTTTTTTACATTAGTAATTCATTTTACATGTAATTTGGTAATAAATTAATTTAAGCAACAAAAAAATCTAAGGAGCCACTTGGGAGCCGAAAGAGCCGGCTCTTTTTAGGGAGCCGAGCCAAAAGAACCGGCTCTCTAAAAGGAGCCGAAATTCCCATCACTACTATGCATTCAATACTGAATTATTTAACAGTAAAAGTGTTTTTCTGTAATATGAATTAACATGAATTTTGTACATGTTAAGTTAATGCACATTGTGTTATTTTAAATGTGTTGTTTTAAATGTATTTTGAAAGTTGCATGGATTAAAGTAAGAATGTTTTCAAGGAAATTCTGTACTTGTACACGTTTTTGTTGAAAGTGCTTTAAGCATTTGTAGTGATTTAAATAAAGAATTTGATATGTTGCAATAATTGTCTGTGTGGATTAAATAGCAGTATGTGTAAGTTATAAGTCAAATAAGTACAATTTACAGAGTTTTTTAAAATTTAAAATTTAATTTAACAAATAATTACAGTATTGTACAGTTAACCTAAGTTTTTACTGTGGTGTTACTGTAAAATGCAATTACAGTAACATTAAGTTACTGTAAAATAAAATACAGTTATGGTACTGTAAATTTGAATTACAGTAACTTACTGGCAACAGTGTTCTGACAGTGAACTGTTCTCTGTCTCTGCTCTGACTGCGCAACTGCTCGCGCCAGCACCAGCGGGTTGCCAGGTCCACCTATTATAAGCATATCTAGGCTTATTTTTTATTTTTCTAGGCTGTATGTTTTCATACTTCTTGTTACCCTCTGGCAATGGCGGACCTTGTTTTTGTGCAGATTTAGGGTTAGACTAATTGAAAGAAACTTCCAGCAGGGCAGTAATGGAGGCCGACGTGATGCTGGTATTATTGATTCTTTAATTGCTAATCTGCAGCGTATTGAGAATCATTTGAGTCAGGAAACATTCACAGAATTGTTTCAGAGTCTGACTTCAGTACAGTCTTCCATAACTACCAATGTGCCACCTGCTTCATTCTCTGCCCAGCGTAGTAGCACTGGTAAGCAATATACTTTTATAGTATAGTATAGTGTATTTAACGATGACTGAGGAGAAGTGGAAAAGTGTCTTCAAAGAGCACAGGCCCAGAGAAAGTGGTGGTATTTCTGAATCTTGTTAATATTTGATCTCTTCTTTGCATGGTAAGAGTTTTACCTTGCATTTGGTGATGCAGACAAGCTGTGTTTACAGATGGTTTTAAAAAGTGTTCCTGAGTCCATTCAGTGATTTCCACTACAAAATTCTATTTGTAATGCAGTGTTGACTGAGGACTCAAAGATCAAAGCCAGACAATACTGTGTGTTACATATAGCGATTTTTTTGAAATCTGATAATGATATGTACTGTAGATGATGTAATCCACGAGTTCTTCACTATTTTACTTTGAGAAACGTTATTCTTGAGTTGTTGCACTATTTGCCCATGCAGTCTTTCACAGTAGTGAACCCCTCCCCAATTATGAATGACTCAAAGCTATCTGGGATGCTCTTTTTAAACCCAATCATCTTACCAATTAATGTTTTTTGTAGCAATACACAACATTGCAACTTTTATTTGCATTGAATTTGTTCATTGTATTGGATATTTTAGGCTCGCGGGGTAGACCCAGAATCGAGGTGTCAAGAGAACAGCTGGAACTCTTATTAACACAGGGATTTAAGGCAAAGGCCATGGCACGGCTGCTTGGCTGCTCATCATCTTTCATTTACCGAAAACTACGATCTCTGGGCATTTCTACTAGACAAAGATATGCTCCCATCAGTGACAATGATCTTGAACAGCATGTAAGAGTGCTCCATCAGCAACATCCCAGATCAGGTTGTGAGCTAGGCAGTACATTATTGCATTTTAGCTATCCAAATCTGTTAACTTATAATGAAAAGTCGTAGTCTAATTAAAATGTATGTAATGTTGACAACTCTCTTGGTAGATGATGAGGGGTTATCTTTCTGCTGTGGGTATGTATGTACCTCGACATCGAGTGCGTGACACACTGAACAGAATCGACCCAGCAGCAGCTGTGCAAAGGTGGAGCAATGTTATTGCAAGACGCACTTACCACGTACCATTTCCCAACAGCTTATGGCACATTGATGGACACATGCGCCTTATACGGTATAATTATGTGTAATACAATTATTTTGTGCAATTTGTACAGATATTCATGTGAAACTTGAAACCTTAGTTTTAAAATATTTCCATCTATTTACACAGCTGGGGTATTGTCACACACGGTGGAATAGATGGTTATTCACGGGTCATCACCTACCTTAGTGCCAGTACAGACAACACTGCCCAGACAGTTCTGACTCACTTTGTTCGGGCAACCTGTCAGTATGGACTTCCATCTAGAGTTAGATCGGACCATGGAGGTGAAAATACATTAGTAGCACTGTTAATGAACTTGGTGAATGGTGATGGACGAGGCAGCCACATTACTGGTCTATCAGTCCACAATCAGTGAATTGAACGCCTATGGAGGGATGTATTTACACATGTAATCCATTACTATTACAACTTGTTTTACTCTTATGAGGATGAAGCCCTTCTGGAACCAGACAACGAAATCCATAAATACTCTCTCCAAATAGTGTACCTGCCAGAAATTAAAGAAAGACTGAGCACCTTCAGAAATGCATGGAACAACCACGGCATGCGGAGTGAAAATTATCACACCCCTAACCAAATGTGGATGGAGGGCATGATTCGCAACCAGCAAGTAGACAGCACTGCAATCAATAATGTCTTTGGTGACAACCCATATGGTGAAGACAATTTGGAAGCACTTTTGGCAAGACATGGTGTGCAGCTAGAGCAGTTAGAGGCTGAAGAGGTCTTTGCCCAGGCAGTAGTTGTAAGGCGACCAAACATCAATCTTTACCAAGAGCAACAATAGATGCTTCAAGATGTCCTCACAAGAATTACAGATTTGAAAGACAAATATGTAACTTGCTGTAGAGAGATTACCACCATGCTTTCAGCATCATAATGCTTTCTGACAATTAAGCTTAAAAAGAATGAACAGTATATACAGCATCAATGCGTAGTCCCCTTGTTAGGATGCAAACAATAAATAGACTGACAATTTTGAAATTTTCTTTAAGAATATACTACATAAAGACGCCATGCTAATTACAACAAAGATTTATTAAACTTTTGTTCATGTAACATGCACATGTAAAACTGTAATTCCTGAACAGAAACAGAGTTTCATTTTCAACACACATTAAGCACTTTTAATGTCTAAAACGTAACATTTTCTATTTTTTTAAATCTTGAACTTAGTCATTAAAACATTGGTTCAGCTCTAAGTACAACGTTCCCTTTCTAGTCTGCATTGCAATACATAGAACAGAATTAATACTGAACCTATTGACAAAAACTTAAATACAAGTTTGTGTGAACATATAAAAATATGTATAGACTCTTTAAGCTTAAACTTTTCTGAATCCTACAGACCCAAACACAGCATCAGTCATCAGATCAAGTAACTCCTCTTCATTTTGTACACCACGAGGAAGTAACAGTGTCACAGAGCATGTTGAGGCATAAGGAAACCGATTGCCCCTTATGTCTTGGTCATAAAACTCAATTTGGAGTTGTTGGGGAAAACCAAGTGGTGGTACTGCATCTGCTCCTGTGACAAACACCAGTAAGTCCTCAAAGGTGAAAGGAGTTTCTTTTTCTGTTAAAAAGACAATTCACACACAAAATAGAAAACTATGTTTTAATACTGTGGCTGAAAAATTGCATAGTTGTTAAATACTGTTTCATTATAGGAATAATAAAGATAATAAAAAATTACACTTAAGATAAACAATAATGTGTTGATACCACAATCCAATAATAAGACAATGTATGGAACAAAATTATCAACTTCATAATGACAGCAGGGTGGATCCTACCCTGCACACTGTTGAGAAGACATTCCCAAGCAAACATGGTGTCCTCTTCAGCTACCTTCTTGTTCGACCCCTCATCACTCCAAATGATGTCAAAAAGGCACCGAAAACCAGCTCTCGTCATTGGTCCTTCTGTATGTGTAAAGAGGCACTGAAATGATTTCCAGTGCCTCTCCACAGTCTCCCAAAATTTGCCACAGGAGTTGATGCCCTGTTTAAACTGCTCCACCATGTTTGCAGTTCTGAAATACACATAAGCAAATTATAAAACATTTGTACTACATTAATAAAATAAACAGTATACTTTGACAAGTAGAGAGTGCAGTTCGAAGTTGTGGTCATTGCAAATATGAGAGAGAGATAGAGAGAGAGAGAGAGAGAGAGAGAGAGAGAGTGTCATGGTGAATGTTGATTTGAAGGTCTGAAGGTTGTTACTAAAAACAAATAATAAAAACTTACAATAGTGCCTAAATAATGCCTTTATTTTATTCAAGAGTAGAGGCTTTGCCAATCGACTTGGTGCAAGAACTGTATCAGATTGTTGGAAAATTGCTTAACCTGTCACTGTTTAAAAACACGTCAACATTTTGGAAAAGTAACAGCTCAGAGAATCAGATTTAACATTGAACTCTATGGAGCAGAGTTCCCTCCCTACTGCCAAACAAAAACTCATTACTCCAAAACTATACTATGGACGGGTTGCTGTGCAACGCAAAGCAAGTAAAACACTAACAGCAATGGGAATAATACCTGTGAAAGATGAAATGCTTTACAATTTGTGAAAGTATCTGTGGAATGTTGTAGACTTTGGCTTCATATACCCCTGGCACACCACAATCGGCAATCCAGTCCCCCAGACTGTCCTGCAGATTTTTCCATGACTCCTCAGTTTTGCAATCTTTAATCTTAAGAAGACAACAGAAGACAACAAACAGGAACAAATAATACACATTTAGATTATGTGAAATATTACAGTGTTTCACAACCCCAATTCTAAAAAGCTGGGACGCTGTGTTATATGTAAATAAATGTCAATAAAACAGAATGCAAAGATCTGCAAATCTCATAGACCCATACTTTATTTACAATAGAACATAAAACACACTGCAGATGTTTAAAGTTTGACATTTTACCATTTCATAAAATTAATATCCTAGAACCACATCTACCATTGTGTGGCATCCCCTCTTCTTTTAACAATAGTCTGTTAACGTCTGGGAAGTGAGGAGACCAGTCGCTGGATTTTGGGAGAGGAATGTTGTCCCATTCTTGTCTGATGTAGCTGCTCAAAAGTCCTGGATCTTCTTTGATGGACTGGTTACTGTGCAAGTATCTGGAAGGAGTTTATTACTTTCTTATTGATTATTTTGCTGTTTTTCCTTATGTTAATTGTGCTTGGTAATTAACAGCTTTAACTTGCATTTGTGGACTGCATGGCAAACTGTGTTCATAGACAGTGATTTTTGGAAATGTTTGAGCCCATGCAGTGATTTCCAGTACAGAATCATGCCTATTTTAATGCAGTGCTGTCTGAGGGCCTGAAGATCACAAGCATCCAGTATTAACTGTCTGCCTTGTCTTTTGCACAAAGATTTCCTCAGATTCTCTGAATCCTTTGATGATATTATGTACTGTAGATGGTAGGATATCCAAAGTGATCACAATTTTACGTTAAGGAACATTTTTCTGTTTTTATTTTCAGGAAATGGTAAAATGTCTCACATTGAACATCTGATATGTGTTCTGTTGTGAATAAAATATGGGTCTATGAGATTTGCGCCATTGCATCAATGCAATCATTGCATTATGTTTTTATTTACATTTATATACATTTTAATCGGCATCCCAAATTTTTGGAACTGGGGCTATATGTTATCAAAATATTAGAAATCTAAACTTACAAAATATAAAATACAACAATATAGAAGTTTTTTTTTGCTCACTGTTCTTTTCTGCATAATGTTAACTACAGTAAAGCAGAAAATATCATTGTCAAAATACCTGCTGAAGCCTCTCCTGCACACACTTGTCTGGTAAGAGGGCAATATCAAAACGTTCTAGATCTGGAGCCTGACCACACATTAACTGATTAACTGAAGTGCTGGCATGTAGTGCCTTAAAGCCTGGTCCACCATGCAGCAGAGACCAGGCAATCAGCTTTCCTCCAGTGTAATACTTTGCCTTGTCTAGGGCTCCCTGATCATAAGAAAAAAAAAAGGTTTCCTGGCTGTCCCTCGAAAATGCCCAAAGAAGACTGCACATCCTTCATTTAAAGCCTACCACAGAAACAAGAGGAACATTGTTAATATTGTATACAACGGACTCATGCAACTGGGTCATCTTGTGTCAAACAGCAAGTGGAATGGCAAGGCATATTCTGTCTGTCTAAGTGCCATTAACACTGGCCCCATACAGCAGATTGAAATCATTTATTTGAAAAGCTTTGTCTAGACATGAGCATCCATTTAGACATGGTGAGATGTATAACAAAAGTAAAGAGCAGTACCACAAGGTTTGAGTCAATTCAGTCCAGATAATACATTGATTTATGACAGATGTCTCCCACATTATTTGGTAAAATATGGATCTAGCTATTCTTGAGCCATGTTTGCATGTAAAGTGCATTAATCTGTGCAAAAGACAAATACTACCCTCTGGTTTAATTGAATACACAATTCAATCCAAACAGCCATTAGAAGTACAAGTTATTATGTTTTCTTTTCCTGATGCTGAAAAAATAAATTATCAGAAAGAGTCATAACAGCTAAATGTTAAATAAAATCTCATCTGGACTCTGGGAGATTACCAACATCATCTTTGTTTCTTATGTCTACTTCCATTCTTCACTAAGGGCTTCTTGACAGCTACACATCCTTTCAGACCCATAGAACAGAGTTGTTTTCTCACTTGTGGATTTTTTTTTTTCAGTTTTGAAGCATAAGTGAAGCTTGATTTTCCTTTCTCTCTGATAAATGAAAGCTTTAAATGCATCTCAATATGATAGGCATAGTTTTGGTGGTTGTTGTGAGTCACAGGGTAGTCCAATTTTCTCTATTTTAATGTATTTTTCCTTATATAGAACCTGAGAAATATCTCCTGAAAAAAATGTATTCCCTTTGCCTAATTGCCAATTTGTCAAGTGAATAAATGAATGGTGTTCACTGACTTGTTCAGCACTGAATATTACAATGTTGAATACTCACAAAAATACTACATCATTACAGTTCTACTCAAATAAAAATAACATTTGTTAATTAAATTATTAGCTTACCGAACAAAAAATTGTCACCTGTAACTAAAACATACTTTTGATTTTGCATGGACTAGACAAGTTTCTGGATTTAGGCAATATCAATGTTCAGCCACTCTAGCATCGACAAACTGTGCTGTTCAGTCAAATTTCATGGATGTCTTTCCTGGTGTCTTACTTGTTGTTCCAGGTATTCCCAGAGATTTCCAAAAGATTTTGCAGGTCAGTCCAGAAGTGTAAATGCACCTGAATGTTTATTATCAGTTGATCTTATTTGCAGTCATGTGAACATGAAAATTGTCGTCTTGAAAGAAGATTAGCAAGAGGCAAAACCTGGTTGTCCAACAGCTCCATGTGGACATTGTGGTTAAAATTTACCATCACCTCAACCAAATGGCCCATTTCCACGTAATAAAAACACCCCCAAAACATCACAGAGCCTCTTCCAGCTTGAATCACACCTTGCACACAGTCCTCATTGAAGGCTTCCTGAGGTCTATGATGAACACAACGCCTAGCATCATTTACATACAGATAGAAATGTGCCTTATTTGACCAGACAACACATTTGAAATCAATAGCCCAATTTTCGTGTCTCTTCCTCCACTGATAAAATAAGATGCCTTTATTGTCATTGCACAGTGTACAACGAAATTGAGTAGCAATCCAACGGTGCTTACACATACAATAAGTAAAAATAGAAGCAAAAATTATATACATATACGCAATACACACACAGGTATGTATGCCTAAAAATCTTAAATATAAAGAATAAAGACTAAACTCTAATTATTAAAAGACAGCAGTGAGGAAGCAGTGGGGTATTGCACATGCCCTGAGTAGCTTAAGAAGATATTGCACAGAATATATATTTAGCTAAAAAAAAAACAGTAGTGCAGTCATAATAAATATAAATATAAATACGGTCAGAGTAGAATGAGTCCAGTGTTTAATGTTGTTGTTCAGTTTACTTGTGCAGTGATTTTATAAGAGTCAGTTGTTAGTGTGTGGTTTGGGAGTGTTCAGTTCCCGTATGGCCCTGGGGTAAAAACTGTTTTCTAGTCTGTTTGTCCGGGCTGTGATGGACCTGAAGCGTTTTCCAGAGGGCAGCAGGTCGAACAGATGATGTCCAGGGTGAGATGGATCTCTCAGTATGCTGGTTGCTCTGCTGAGGCAGTGAGAGCTGAAAAGGTCCTCCAGGCTGGGCAGTGGGCAGCCGATGATCTTCTGGGCTGTGTTGATGACCCTCTGAAGAGATCTCTTATCTGCCGCTGAGCAGCTACTGTACCATGTTGAGATGCAGTATGTCAGCACACTCTCAATGGCGGAGCGGTAGTAGGACACCAGCAGTTTCTCCTGAAGGTTGGTTTTCCTGAGAATTCTCAGGAAGTAAAGTCTCTGCTGTGCCTTCTTCACTACTGCCATGGTGTTGGTGGTCCAGGAGATGTATGTGCCCAGAAATCTGAAGGAAGGGACAATTTCCACGCAGTCTCCATTGATGATTAGAGGTGCAGGGTCTGCATGCTTTTTCCTAAAGTCAATTATTAGTTCTTTTGTTTTTGATGAGTTCAGGGTGAGATTGTTCTGTAAACACCACTCCTTGAAGTCCTTGAACTTCACCCCTGTATGCGGTTTCGTCTCCTCCCAAGATAAGTCCAACTACAGTTGTGTCATCCGCAAACTTGATGATTGTGTTGCTGGAGTGGGTGGGGGCACAGTCGTAAGTGTACAGAGCATAGAGAAGTGGGCTTAGCACGCATCCCTGAGGAGCACCAGTGCTAAGTGTGATGCTGGAGGAATGAAGGTGGTCTAATCTAACAGAATGGGTGCGGTTTGTCAGAAAGTCCTTAATCCAGAGGCAGGTGGGTTGAGAAAGTCCAAGATCTGCGAGTTTAATCACCAGTCTGCTCGGTATGACTTGGAAAGCAGAACTAAAGTCTATGAAGAGCATCCTCACATAGCTCCCCTGGTGTTCCAGGTGAGTGAGTGCTGTGTGAAGAGCAGTGGTGATGGCATCTTCGGTGGATCTATTAGCTTTGTAGGCAAACTGGTGTGGATCAAAGGCAGGTGGGAGACTGGCTCTGATGTGATGTAGAACCAGTTTCTCAAAGCACTTCATTATGACTGGAGTGAGTGCGACCGGGCGATAGTCATTATGGTCGCTGATGTTTGTCCTTTTGGGCAGTGGTACGATGGTGGCAGACTTCAGACAACTTGGTATGATGGATTGGGATAGGGACAGGTTAAAGATTTTGGTGAAGACCACAGAGAGCTGGTCTGCACATACCTTCAGCACCTTTCCTGTCACACTGTCAGGACCAGCAGCTTTCCTGGGGTTCACTGCTCTCAGCACACGTCTCACCTCATGTTCTTGCACCGTGAGGATGTTGTTGTTGGAGACTGGTGGAGGTCTTGTGTCTGTCTCTGCTGCTTTTACCTTGTAGCAAACAAAGAAACAGTTAAGCTCCTCTGCTAGTGAGGCGTCACCTTGAACCATCGTACAGTTCCTGGTCTTGTGATTGGTTATGTGCTGGATGCCCTGCCATACCTGTCGTGGGTCGTTGTTGACAAAGTGGTCCTCAATCTTCCTCTTGTAGGCAGTCTTAGCCTCCTTGATGCCTCTCTTCAGGTTGGATCTAGCCGTGCTGTATAAGTCTCTGTCTCCAGACCTGAAGGCGGTGTTGGCTTCTTACGTGCAACTCTGCTCCATATGTTCATGCTATGCAGTTCCCTACAGAGTGTTCTTTCAGAAACTGGTTGTGAAGAGAACCTGTGTTGACTTCTAGAAGAAATCCTGCTTGGAAGCGAAGTGATTTTTATTCACAAGCCATGAAACATGCCTGTGGTTCCTGTCTGTTGGTCCATCTTTGGCCACAGTTTTGTCAGGAATTAACAGTAGACCAGGATTTTTGCCACTGCTGGTATACCCATATGACCAGAGGCTGTCCTTTTTGCCTACCATTAACATATGCTTTTTGAGCCATTTTCCACACATTGAACGAAATGCAAGGTGCACTGTATCACTTCTTCTCAATCTATGAATCCTAGCATACACCCTACAGGTATTTATAGCCCAAGCAACAGCACAATCGAAAGCCTGAAGTTACTACCACCTTAAACATGCAGGGTGACAATGGGGAGCTTATCAATATCTTTATAAATACACAATGTAACTCAAACCTGAAGAATTCTCTTGCAGGCCCGCCGTAATCATCAGCCATCTCACCCACAAATTCTATCTGTGGATGTTTGTACCAGTAAAAATAACCCTTGTTTAGAGCTGCGATGGCGCTGTGTAGAATTCGGCTCCTTCTCGCCACTATCGTCAAAGTGGAATGATGTTTTCCCTCTTGAAGTCTCTAATGATATCTGCAGGGGATTCAGTTTCCTTTAAACAAAAAAAAGCCATAGAAATGCTGATTACAATGTTACTTTTGGTTTCAGTTTTCTCACATTTTACACTATAATGCAATCATATATTGAGTATATAGCACATGGTTTCACTCACGTCAGATGGACTATAAGGATGTATCGGAGAGGCCAACATCTCATCCCCATCAGGTTCCTCATCAGTTTCACTGTCAGGTAATATGTCACTATTACAAAAAATAAACAAATAACACAAAAATTAATGTTTGCCTCTACATACATTTGCAAAATGGTGTGCCAAAAAAGGTGTTCCAGAAAGACATATACCCCAAATGAAGAATAAGCTGGACTAAATTTTTTTCACACTGTTCAGTGCATGACCACTTTTGTATTTATACAGGGATATACACTGCATGGCCAAAAAAGGTCACCACTTGGATTTAACTAAGCAAGTAGGTAAGAGCCTCCCACTGGATAATTACTGCATGGGTGATTATGTTTCAGCTGGCAACAAGTTATTTAACCCTAACTGATGCAGTGAGTAGCTTCTCATTTGTTAAACAACCATGTCGAAAGACACATCCTGTGGTCGTGGAAAAGATGTTAATCTGTTTCAGAAGGGTCAAATTATTGGCATGCACCAAGCTGAGAAAACATCTAAGGAGAAGCTGAAACTACTAAAATCAGGTTAAGAACTGTCCAACGCATTATTAAAAAGTGGAAGGATAGTGGGGAAACATCATCTTCGAGGAAGAAATGTGGTTGGAAAAAAATCTTGAATGATAGTAATCAGCGGTTAGCCTAGGCTACACAGCTGTTTAGTCCCAATCTCTTGAGTTCCCTTCGCACTGTGCGTGTAGAAATGCTCTTACTGTCACTATTATACATCTCCCTGAGTTCTACTGTAGTTTTTCTACTATTTGATTTCACCAAACGTTTAAGTGATCGCCAAAAACGGCTTCAATTTGGACTCTAGATCAATGGAGACGTGTTCTCTGGAGTGAAGAATCACGCTTCTCCGTCTGGCAATCCGATGGACGAGTCTGAGCTTGGCGGTTGCAGGAGAACGGTACTTGTCTGACTGCATTGTGCCGAGTGTAAAGTTTGTTGGAGGCAGGATTACAGTGTATCACAAAAGTGAGTACACCCCTCACATTTCTGCAAATATTTTATTATATCTTTTCATGCGACAACACTATAGAAATAAACCTTGGATATAACTTAGAGTAGTCAGTGTACAGCTTGTATAGCAGTGTAGATTTACTGTCTTCTGAAAATAACTCAACACACAGCCATTAATGTCTAAATGGCTGGCAACATAAGTGAGTACACCCCACAGTGAACATGTCCAAACTGTGCCCAAAGTGTCAATATTTTGTGTGACCACCATTATTATCCAGCACTGCCTTAACCCTCCTGGGCATGGAATTCACCAGAGCTGCACAGGTTGCTACTGGAATCCTCTTCCACTCCTCCAGGATGACATCACGGAGCTGGTGGATGTTAGACACCTTGAACTCCTCCACCTTCCACTTGAGGATGAGCCACAGGTGCTCAATTGGGTTTAGTCCATCACCTTTACCTTCAGCTTCCTCAGCAAGGCAGTTGTCATCTTGGAGGTTGTGTTTGGGGTCGTTATCCTGTTGGAAAATTGCCATGAGGCCAAGTTTTCGAAGGGAGGGGATCATGCTCTGTTTCAGAATGTCACAGTACTGTTATGAGGTGGGAGGAAGGACCCAAGAATGCAGAGAGTTTTTTAAATTAAAGGGTTTTATTTTGCAAATAATAAAGATAATATACAATAAAATAAAGAAATAACAAGAACAAAAAACACTTCAGGGAATCCCGAAGGCAGCCGGACGTCGGGGCTGAAAATAAACAGAAAAATACAAATAACAAAAAGGGGAAGCGCGAGGCGCGAACCCTGGTCGCTCACCTCCTGGCTGGGAGCTTACGCGGCCTGCCACAGCAGCGCTGAAAGCAAAACCGCTCCCAGCACTAAAGAGGTGAAGCGACCGGGTTCGCGAGGTGGTAAACCTCGCGCTGTTGGCCGGAGAGGGGGGAAAAAAACACGGGCTTTTAAAAGCCCGGGTGTCACGGTCGGCAGCAAGGATTGCTGGAACGAAACCGCGTCATTATGCAATAAACACAACGGCGCTGTCACCAGCCAGGTTGGCTGGGAAGTGGCCGTTGTAACAGCGCTCCAGAAAGCGGAACGCGACGCTGTCACCAGCGCTTTGCGCTGGGAAGAGGTCGCGTTCCTCTGGGCGCAATAACAGCACTCACGGTGGCGGTGGCACGGCGGCGGCGGCTCGGCGGCGGTGGCCTGACGGCGACCTAATGGCGGCGGCTCGGCGACGGCAGCACGGCCGCGGCGGCTCGACGGCGGCGGCACTATGGCAACGCCACGGCGGCGGCGGCGGCTCGGTGGCGGTGGCCTGAGCGGCGGCCCAATGGCGGTGGCCCGGCGACGGCGGCACGGCAGCGGCAGCACAGTGCGACGGCACAACCTAGAGTTCCCAAAAAATAAACAAACATAAAAGGACACCGCAGTGCCAAACAAACTAAAAGAAAGAAAAGGGAAAATGGCCAACAAACGCAGAAGGTGCGACCCCTGGAGCTTTGTGCCTTGCCCTTAAATAAGGGGAGGCACAGCTGCAGCGCGTTCGCACCTAACGAGCTGGCCCGGTAGATCAAGCCAGCTCGTTTACTGCTCTGTAAGGCCTGTGGCATCAGGGAGAGATGGCACATTCCCCTGACGCCACAGAGCCTAACAAGTACATGTTGGAATTCATGTTTCCCTCAATGAACTGCAGCTCCCCAGTGCCAGCAACACTCATGCAGCCCAAGACCATGATGCTACCACCACCATGCTTGACTGTAGGCAAGATACAGTTGTCTTGGTACTTCTCACCAGGGCGCCGCCACACATGCTGGACACCATCTGAGCCAAACAAGTTTATCTTGGTCTCGTCAGACCACAGGGCATTCCAGTAATCCATGTTCTTGGACTGCTTGTTTTCAGCAAACTGTTTGCGGGCTTTCTTGTGCGTCAGCTTCCTTCTGGGATGACGACCATGCAGACTGAGTTGATGCAGTGTGCGGTGTATGGTCTGAGCACTGACAGGCTGACCTCCCACATCTTCAACCTCTGCAGCAATGCTGGCAGCACTCATGTGTCTATTTTTTAAAGCCAACCTCTGGATATGACGCCGAACACGTGGACTCAACCTCTTTGGTCCACCCAGGCGAAGCCTGTTCCGAGTGGAACCTGTCCTGGAAAACCGCTGTATGACCTTGGCCACCATGCTGTAGCTCAGTTTCAGGGTGTTAGCAATCTTCTTATAGCCCAGGCCATCTTTGTGGAGAGCAACAATTCTATTTCTCACATCCTCAGAGAGTTCTTTGCCATGAGGTGCCATGTTGAATATCCAGTGGCCAGTATGAGAGAATTGTACCCAAAACACCAAATTTAACAGCCCTGCTCCCCATTTACACCTGGGACCTTGACACATGACACCAGGGAGGGACAACGACACATTTGGGCACAATTTGGACATGTTCACTGTGGGGTGTACTCACTTATGTTGCAGCTATTTAGACATTAATGGCTGTGTGTTGAGTTATTTTCAGAAGACAGTAAATCTACACTGCTATACAAGCTGTACACTGACTACTCTAAGTTATATCCAAGTTTCATGTCTATAGTGTTGTCCCATGAAAAGATATAATGAAATATTTGCAGAAATGTGAGGGGTGTACTCACTTTTGTGATACACTGTATGGTGTGGGGTTGTTTTTCAGGAGTTGGGCTCGACCCCTTAGTTCCAGTGAAAGGAACTCTTAATGCTTCAGCATACCAAGAGATTTTGGCCAAATTCATGCTCCAAATATTGCAGGAACAGTTTGGGGATGGCCATTACCTGTTCCAACATGACTGCGCACCAGTGCACAAAGCAAGCTCCATAAAGACGTGGATGAGCGAGTTTGGTGTGGAAGAACTTGACTGGCCTGCACAGAGTCCTGAACTCAACCTGATAGAACACCTTTGGGATGAATTAGAGCAGAGACTGTGAGCCGGGCCTTCTCGTCCAACATCAGTGTCTGACCTCACAAATGTGCTTCTGGAAGAATGGTCAAAAATTCCCATAAACACACTCCTAAACCTTGTGAAAAGCCTTTCCAGAAGAGTTGAAGCTGTTTTAGCTGCAAAGGGTGGCGACGTCATATTAAACCCTATGGATTAAGAATGGGAGTCACTCAAGTTCATATGTGTGAGAAGGCAGACGAGCAAATACTTTTGGCAATATAGTGTATCAAAATTATCCTAATTACATTATATGGCCAAAAGTATTCACTCTAATTCATCCCAAAGGTGTTCTATCGGGTTGAGGCCAGGGCTCTTTGTAGGTTCTTCCACACCAAACTGGCTCATCCATGTCTTTATGGACCTTGCTTTGTGCACTGGTGCACAGTCATGTTGGAACAGGAGGGAGCCATCCCCAAACTGTTCCTGCAAAGTTGGGAGCTTGAAAGAGTTCCTTTCATTGAAACTAAGGGGCCAAGCCCAACTCCTGAAAAACGAACCCACACCATAATCCACCAAACTTTACACTTGGCACAATGCAGTCAGACAAGTACCATTCTCCTGCCAACCGCCAAACCCAGGCTTGTCCATCGGATTGCCAGAGAGAGAAGCGTGAGTCGTCACTCCAGAGAACACGTCTCCACTGCTCTAGAGTCCAGTGGCAGCGTGTTTTACACCACTGCATACAATGCTTTGCATTGCGCTTGGTGATGTAAGGCTTGGATGCAGCTGCTCAGTCATGGAAACCCATTCCATGAAGCTCTACACACTGTTCTTGAGCTAATCTGAAGCCCACATGAAGTTTGGAGGTCTTTAGCAATTGACTCTTTATTGATTATTTAGTTGCGAGGAAATTTCACAACTGGACTTGCTGCACAGGTGGCATCCTATCACAGTACCACGGGACTATGGAAGTGATTGGAACACCTGAATTCAATGATCTGGATGGGTGGGCGAATACTTCTGGCAATATAGTGTACGTGTGGTAGAATACTTAACACACAACACTATAACGACAAAATTCAATGACGTATGAAAAAGTGCATTAATTGCAGCGGCTGATAATAAATAACATTTACAGGTATTCTCTAATTCAAACTAAAGTAAGTAAAATGGTAGCAGATTAATAAATGTTTGAGAACCTGATTGCTGTAAAGTGGCTACGGGACACTCCTCCTACTGCTGCTTACACACTTCCTTGTAACTGCTTGAAAAATGTTAAAATAAAAAATTATGGGTCTGTGTTACAAACCCAAGACAGACTGATGCATCTTACTGACAAAGTAATTAAACCTTGGTATAAATGTAAGTGTGTCTAAGTGACTAATTACTCTTATGTGTGGCACTCTTACAGGAGAACTTGTCATGGGACAATGCACCAGCATGTCATCCAGTGTACAGTATTTTCAGAAAGCAGGGCCTGTTCAGTTCTGTTTGGGAGGGACCCTAAAAAACAAAAACAAACAAACAAACAAACAAACAAACAAACAAAAAACAATTACACATGCCCACTTACATCTATGTAGGCTAAAATAACATGACAAAGCTACTGACTCTGAACTAATGTATCGAACAGTGACTAAGAATAGGTCTATAGAAGAAAAATAAAGAACAATTTAGACTGAAAATATTAGTACCTGTTCTGAGAAACCGTCACATCCTGACCTGAACGAACAGTTCTGTAGAACACCTGAGCCAAAGGATTATATGTTAATATAATAAAGAAAATGTTTATTTTTAGCAATAGTCAAAGTTCTACAAAACAAATACTATATATTTACCTCAGGAGTCCCAGCATTTGTATATATATGGCCATTATTTTCAACCTACATCATAAACAACATTGTTAAATGTATCAATTTGTATCAACAGTACTACCATTAGACCTAAACTATGGTCATGATACTAGAGGTGAAATACATACCAACTGGACTGTCAGGTCAAGAACATGGGTTTCTACTGATGCTGGTGCATTTATGGCCATTTCAGAATGTACACTGGGAGAGACCTGTAAGAATAATTTAAATGGTCAGTTCATTGTTTATGCTTATTTACCCTAAACCAGAATTATGAAAACCTGATTAAAATATTGGTAATAATATAAACATATTTAAGCAAGTGCATAGTCTAAACCTACTTTTCCCAGTTGACTGGGAACCATACAAATGTAATCTGCCCAGAAGTAATCTACAGAATATTGCCCAATGTCAGTCAGTGGCTTCCTTTCAATTAATATCACTTAGTACTTGAGATTATAATGTGTACAGTGAGAACAGATACTGGCATACAGAAGCCCCATAGCTTATACCTGGTACAACTGTGTAGGTGTTGGATTGCTTCTTACCACATCAGCTGAACTAACAGTTAATCTTCTTTCACTGCTCTCACTCAGGGATTCTGGAGCCTGCATCAACATTTTCAGTATTCTAAGTTATTTGATTGTCATTTAATTTTTCATTGATATTCAGATTCAATATCAATCTTATATGCTTAATTACAAATAAATTAATGATATCAAAAGAATGTAAAGCACTTTATTATGATATAATAATCATGTCAGTTTTAATAATCACGTCAGTTCTAATAGTCACAAATTTAACCTACACTGAACTCAATTACACATCCTCAACAAATTCTGCACCTGTAGATGTCTTAGATAATAACAAGTTATTGTGATATACTGTACACTGATTGTCTAAACAAATAGTTGAACCCAGAAGGAATCGACTGACAGGCATGAAACATCTGAATCATACAAGATTCATGCTCTGTCACGTATGTGACGTAAGCAAGGACAGGCCTTATCACTATACCCGACCTACTATATAAAGTCATCCTGTTGTGCATGCTTTCCATTCTGACTTGTGCTGTTGTGTTGGTAGAATCTGACACTTCCAACTGCTCAAATTGCTTTTAAACTTTTCTCCGAGGCATACTTTGCTTGCAAAGGATGCTACCATCTCAACAGCACAAGTCAGAAAGGATTCACAATGGGACGACCTTACATAGTAGATCAGGTGTAGTGATAAGGTCTGTCTTTGCTTATGTCACATGTGCAGCCAAGCATGAAACCTGAATCATTTGCATGTCACACAATGTCAATCCTAACCACCAAGTTTAATTCCTGTTGATTTCTTTCTGAGTGCAACTATTTTCTTGATGATCAGTCTATTTAGGATGTTGTGCCAGCGCACGAATGTAATTAATTCAGTGCAAAACACAATACAATTTAAAAACTAACAAAAATGTAAAGAAGTTATGCACTCAATCATGACTGACCTGTGTAGGCAGAGACAGGTGTGAATTGGGGAGCACATAAATTCTGCTTCTACCAATTTGTTGCTTCAAGTCTTTGACAGAGTTTGCTTGGAGAACCAGCAATTTTCTTGTTTTTGTAGCTCTGGCAAGACGAAATCCAGTCACGTTAAGGCTAACACTACTAAAACATTGGCAGATGAATGTATTCAACTCAGTCAGGGACCATGACAGATCAATGGTCTTCATCTCTTCACCCAAGTCATCATTTGCTTTCCCTGAAATCAGCAGTTTTGTAAAGAGAAACAATGCCAATTAATAAGTGAATAGGCTAAATTCATTAAGCATGTCTTGTAAGTAAATATAGCCTCTACTGTAATCACATCAACTGAATGCAGAATTATGGAATATATGATATAAGATTTTTGAATTATGTTCTACATAAACTTTCAGCTAAATTATTTGAACAATAAAGAAAAAAACCTTACATACAGCGGTGTCACTTTCTTGTACTTATGATAGATAGATTCTTTATTGATCCTTTGCAGGAAATTTCTTTGTTACAGCAGCTCATATCAGACAACAACAACTTCTTATATACATACAACATTCACTTACAGTATAAAAACAAGCAATAGAATAAAAATACAAATTTACAGTATGGTTCTATATACACTGCTCAAAAAAATAAAGGGAACACTAAAATAACACATCCTAGATCTCAATTAATGAAATATTCCAGTTGAAAATCTTTATTCATCACATAGTGGAATGCATTGAGAACAAAATAACATAAAATTGATCAATGTAAATCAAAATTATTATCCCATGGAGGTCTGGATTTGGAATCATACTCAAAATCAAAGTGGAAAATCCAATTACAGGCTGATCCAACTTCAGTGGAAATTCCTCAAGACAAGTTAAAATGAGGCTCAGTAGTTTGTGTGGCCTCCACATGCTGGTAGCATGAGACGGTGTCTACAACCCACAGAAGTTGCTCAGGTAGTGCAGCTCATCCAGGATGGCACATCAATGCGAGCTGTGGCAAAGAAGGTTTGCTGTGTCTGTCAGCACAGTGTCCAGAGCATGAAGCAGATACCAGGAGACAGGCAATACACCAGGAGACATGGAGGGGGCCGTAGGAGGGCAACAATCCAGCAGCAGGACCGCTACCTCCTCCTTTGTGCCAGGAGGAACAGGAGGAGCAGTGTCAGAGCCCTGCAAAATGACCTCCAGCAGGCCACTAATATCCATGTTTCTGCTCAAACTGTCAGAAACAGTCTCCATGAAGGTGGTATGAGGGCCCGACGTCCACAAGTGGGGCTTGTGCTTACAGCCCAACACCGTGCAGGGCGATTGGCATTTGGCAGAAAACACCAAGATTGGCAGATTCGCCATTGGTGCCCTGTGCTTTTGATGGATGAGAACAGGTTCACAGTGAGCACGTGACAGACTTGACAAGAGTCTGGAGACGCCGTGGAGAACGTTCTGCTGCCTGCAACATCCTCCAGCATGACCGGTTTGGCAGTGGGTCAGTAATGGTGTGGGGAGGCATTTCATTGGAGGGCCGCACAGCCCTCCATGGGCTAACCAGGGGTACCCTAACTGCTATTAGGTACCGGGATAAGATCCTCAGACCCATTGTGAGACCATATGCTGGTGCAGTGGGCCCTGGGTTCCTTCTGATGCATGACAATGCTAGGCCTCATGTGGCTGAAGTGTGTCAGCAGTTCCTGCATGATGAAGGCATTGAAGCTATGTACTGGCCTGCCCGTTCCCCAGACCTGAATCCAATCGAGCACATCTGGGACATCATCCACCAATGCCATGTTGCACCACAGACTGTCCAGGAGTTGACTGATGCTTTAATCCAGGTCTGGGAGGAGATCCCTCAGAAGAACATCCGCTGCCTCATCAGGAGCATGCCCAGGCGTTGTAGGGAGGTCATACAAGTACGTGGAGGCCACACACACTACTGAGCCTCATTTTAACTTGTCTTGAGGAATTTCCACTGAAGTTGGATCAGCCTGTAATTGGATTTTCCACTTTAATTTTGAGTATGATTCCAAATCCAGACCTCCATGGGATAATAATTTTGATTTACATTGATCATTTTTATGTTGTTTTGTTCTCAACGCATTCCACTATGTGATGAATAAAGATTTTCAACTGGAATATTTCATTAATTGAGATCTAGGATGTGTTATTTTAGTGTTCCCTTTATTTTTTTGAGCAGTGTACCTGTAAACACTTATGGTGTATGCATAGTATACAAAAATTGGTATTTATTGAGGTATGTAAACATTGATTTAATGGTGCATGCATAGCATACAAAAAGTAGGTATTTATTATAAATGATTAGGAATTATTTGGGTTATTATGAATTATTGAACCGTCTGATTGCAGTTATAAGAAAAGATTTCCTGTAGTGTTCAGTCCTGCACTTAGGAGGAATCAGTCTGTGACTGCAGGTGCTCTGTCGAAACATCTCCAGGGTATGAAGTGGGTGTGAATGGTTTGTGATTATTGAGTTAAGCTTTGTGAGCATTCTTAACTCTGCTACCTGCTGAACTGAGTCCTGTTCAGACTCCACTATGGATCTGGCCTTTTTGATCTGTTTGTTTATTCGGTTTGTGTCCATTGTTCTAGCACTCTCACCCCAGCAAACCACTCCAAAGAAAAGAGCACTGGCCACCACCGACTGATAGAATGTGCACATTCTTGTACACAGTATCCATGTGTCTAGACCAGTCCAGCTTGCTGTCCAGCTGAACTCCAAGGTACCTGTAGCTGGTACCTTAATGATACCAATATTGATAATAATAATAATAATTATTATTATTATTATTATTATTATATCATTACATCATTATTATAATGATAATAATGATGTCAATATTGTACTTATAACACTGTTAAAAACAACAACAAAAATAGCTATTAAAGACAACATACCTAAACCAGATTCAAGTTGTCTTGAAACCAGTGCACTTGGTATGGAGATTTGGTTAGGATCTTGTAATAAGACAAGCTTTGCCTGCCATTTAAGCCCAGGCCTTCTTCCACGTCCATGTCGTCTTCCTGTTATTTGAACAAACAATATTGGTTAGCATGACACATTTATTGCAATAGATATGTTTGTATTAACCACAACAAGAAATACAGAGTAAGTTCCTCTGTTCAGCAACTATTTTATTCAGGAACAACTGCAGTTATTGTGCAGTTTCTATACTGCAATGCTAAACAAATCCACTGTTATTTTAAAGAAATGCAGTTTTTCACGTCCAAAAAATGTTTGTAAGGTTAAATCCTACATTTGAATAGTAATGTTTCTAATTGACAGCAAAATAAGCTGCTTATAATAGGCGGACTTGGCAACCCTGCGGCTGCTGTGTTACACTCGGGGTACTGAAAAAGTTCCAGATTTTGGAAGCATGATATTTATGTAAAAAACGTGATGGCATGGACAGAATGACGTTGTGTGTGCTGTGCAGGCAATAGAGGACTTCATCCCTGCATAGGGTATGTTCCAGCTCTGATAACTTACTGTTAGCACACTGAGCAGCTCTGCCTCCTCCGTGTAGGTAATGATATTTACAGCGCCTAACGTAAGTGAGCCTTCAGATAACCCGCTCCCTTTCAGCCAATCAGATGCTAGCATGCCTAAAAACGTCATCTCGGAGATGTAGACTCTGGGAATTATCTAATACTTATATGAATTCTAACCCTTAATATAATGCGAACAAGTTCACTGAAATAATAATAGGGACAAATCATGCCTACCAAAATATTCCATATGCAAACCTACGTCCCTGGCACCACCACTGACTGTAGACCACTGATCTAACAAGCTTTTAATCTCCTCAAACAGGTTTGAAATGCACAGACACTTTTTTTTATTTTGGAAAATGAACAAAGACAAACATTACAAATAACTATGAGGAAAAACGGACTGAGTGGAAAAGTGCTGAAAAGTGATATGGGCCGCCTGGTAAACGCTGAGCAAAACGCCTGTGGGCCTCCAGCTTTGACCCCGTAACTGGACCAACAGTGGACCACTGTCTTCTTACGATGAGGGTGGTCACAGACGTATCTTTGTTACCTAGCTACATCGACACTGTAACGTTAGCTAAAATTGCCTAAGTTACATTTAATGTTATTTGACTTAAGCTAATTAGTGTTCATATCTGGTAACGTTAGACAGCAAACGTTATCTAGATTCGTGCTAATTAACGTTAACCAACACACCAAGATGCACCCTACCTTGATAACACACATTGGGTAACATTAGTGTTAAACAACGTTACCTGGGTTCAGGGCTGGACTGGGAACAAAATTCAGCCCTGGACTTTTTTCTTGACCAGCCCACTACAAGCACATTGCGCCACACATATCACCCCCTAATCAAATGTTAGATGATTGATATTAATAGTTTTCATCTATCTTACCACTAAAGTTAATAACTCACTATAATAAAAATTAAAATAATAAAAAAATAACTACAAACAAATATATATATTTCCAACACTTTCCTTTGGGATTAATAGTTCTATCCATCTATCACACACATAAAATTTACAATTTCTTAAATGGTTCTATTGGATTTCCCCATCCTGTCTCATTAAACCGCAAGAAATAAAATTAAACCTTTCTTTCATTAAACCTTTAACACTGGTAAATATGCTTTTTTTTCGCACTTTTATTCACACGTGATTCACGTTTGTTCCAAATTAGTGCATGGCTCTGATGAGCAAAGAAATAAATACTTTATATGTTGACAAGGGAAATTAACCATGTGCGCTGTGAACATAATCACTCTAAAAATGTCCTGAATAACTGCATTTTTCCTTTCTGTATTACAGAGGACAAGATAGTGTTTACAGTAATCCCTCGCTATATCGCAATTCGACTTTTGCGGCTTCACTAGTAAGAATTTAATTCTTGATATCAAAAATTGAATTCCTGATATCAAGAAAAGGAGGATTAAAAGCTAAAACGGCTTGCCATACTTTTGACATTAAGAATTGAATTCTTACTAGTTGAAATTAAATTTTTGATATCAAGAATTGAATTCTCACTAGTAAATAGTACTTAATTTTTGATATCAAGAATTTAATTTTTAATATCGGAAAATATTTTTTTACTAGTAAGAATAAAATGTTTAGTAGTTAAAATTGTATTCAAATGAGTCTGTTTAAATATATCCAATAGTAGCTCATTGTCACTGCATGTGGGCGTGTCTCCAAATGTTCAGGGTTGCCAAGTCTGTAATGAAATGTGAGTTTGATAAAAGTAGTTAATATTTTTTAGTTTTGGTTATTGTAGTGCTTTTGTTGTTACCATCTGTGAGATGACTTACATAGATGTCTGGCAACCATACTCCCATTACACTAACCATAGACCTGGCACTACACACATCTGACAGTGATTTTCGTCTCTTACACTGTATATAAATCACTGTCATGTGAAACACTGAGAATCAGAAGCTTTGACTTAAACAGGCACTGCAAGTGATTAGAAATCAAATGTAACTATCAATAATTGACTTAAAAAAAGATCGCTTTTTCCCTCTAAAAAAATCATAATTAATAGAGAAATCAAATAAATGTGTATTTATTTAGTAGACCGTTAAGTCTCTGGTTTCCAAGTGCCATCTACTGGACCTAGACTGTTGCACATTTTAAGTTGGACCAGAGAAACTCCATTAGAAAGTTGTTCATCAGTGTAGTTGACTTTATAAAGTGTAGATGTGAGAGAGTTGGGATGCAGTAATGAAGTGATGTTACATTTTACAGCTTTCATACACGTCATTCCATACATTATTAACACGTCTGCATTACAAAAGAAATGTGGTTTAATACTGATATGTAGATTACATGATAGAGCATATATTTAAGGGTTAGATGTATTTTCACTCTGCAGTTTTTAAACATGTTTTTTTATGTAAATGCTCGAGTATGCTGCAAAATCTGTAATGTACAACCTTTACTATTTTGTTTACAATGGCTTGCAGTACATGTGGTTCCTGATGTTGTCTCTTTAAGAAAAGCACAACCCAAGTTAGCCCCGCCTTCAAATCCACATGCAAAGCTACTAAATATCATTAGCACATGTAATAATTCAATTCTTGATATCAAAAATTCAATTTTAACTAGTAAGAATTTAATTCTGGATATCAAAAAATAAATTTTTACTAGTAAGAATTACATTTTTACTAGCAAGAATTTAATTCTCGATATCAAAAAAAAAAATTTACTAGTAAGAATTAAATTTTTACTAGTAAGAATTTAATTCTCGATATCAAAAAATTAATTTTTACTAGTAAGAATTTAATTCTCGATATCAAAAAATAAATTTTTACTAGTAAGAATTTAATTTTTACTAGCAAGAATTTAATTCTTGATATCAAAAATTGAATTCCTGATATCAAGATAAAGAGGATTAAAAGCTAAAACGGCTTGCCATACAACACGTTACAAAAACACTTGGGACAGAAGAGCCATAAACACTCCAATTTTTATATATTATAAAATCTGTACCCCAGCAACAAGCTGTAATTTATTTCTATCACCACTAGATGGCGACGATGTCTGTACAACATTTTTAACTTCACTTTAAAAGTCAGTTCAATGTGTTTTACTGTAGTAAGAATGAAAGTATGAGCTGATCTTTAACCAAAACCAAACCATCAGGAATTTGTTGTTAGGAGCTGGAAAAAGGGAGCAGTCTATGTCTTCTAAGGCTTTTATTTATTTATTTTGGATTTATTACAGAATCACATCAGCTAGAAAAGTTGTTTTGTAAGGTGTTGCAGGCAGAAATGACGACTTTTCTGGTAAATATGACATAAAATTTCAACAAAAAAATCATCAAATAACTCAAAGGTAAATCGAAGGTCTCCTTGTACTGCATTTATTATTAACTAAACTGAAAAAGCCAAATTAAAATCATGTGGAGTTAATCATCCTCATCTAGTGGTGCTTAGAAATACATTACATCTTGTTGAATGGATACATATTTGTGATTTTATTATTATTATTATTATTAATTGTTGATGTTGTGTTTGTTTTTGTAAAACCATAAACAGCATCTTGTGCTTCCACTTGAGATTTTTGTTTATGTGAACAATGTCTGAAATGTGACGAGCTTGATTAGTTTGTAATATGTGTTAAGATGATGAATGAACCTAAACACTTGCCTTTTATGCTGTTAATTACTTATTTATCTATTTATAAAATCAAATAAAAGTAAGAGAGATTTTCTGTATAAAGTGTTTGTGGCCACAGTGAGCGACTTTTCTGGTACATGGTTAAGAAAAGGTTGAATCCAGATTATTTGTTGTGGTATTTTTGTGCTAAATGCAGGTGAAAGAGGATCAGCAGCAGCAGCTGAGCAGTGTGTGTTGTTCTCTGAGTGTTTTGTCTCTGTTTCAGCCAGCTCATCTAGTCTCTTTAGATCTTTGTACATAATTCTACACTAACTCAATTCAAGCAGCTACATGGCAGCGTAAAAACCATTAGAGAGTCTGCACACTTTTAGTGAAGTGCGTCTCAGTTTGTTCATGCTTTGTGAAAGCCTTTACGCAATGTTAATGTGAGTTATTTCTCCTGCTAAATTATTTAAATTGAATTAACGTAGTGAAGTTTTTACCCAGCAATAAAAATTTATATTTAACCTAACTGTTCAGTACAATGTTTATTTTAAGTAGTGCCCCAAGTAGGGAGTAGGCGTCATTTGAGACGAGGCCAATAGTCTCTACTCAAAACCACATACTGAACGAATTGGCAAAGTTAGCTAAAGAAAGAAAGTTTCTGAATAAACCTTTTTTTTTTTTGCATTGTGGACATGCTGTTTCTCACATGTATTCCTCACACGCTCTTTTATCCCCTCATTTGTGTTTTTTAAAGCTTCCTCAATTTGCACATAATGCTAAACAAATGTTTTTATTTATCAGTGGTTGTGATTAGCATTTATTTTAGGATGAATTTTAGGGCACTAGGACCCAGCAGCACTGTTATTAACAGAGTTATGGTCCTTTATATTTCTGAGCGGTACCACATTTAAACTCTAGATGTCGCTGTTGCACCACTTTCTAAAATACTCCACACGAACATACCTGTACTGTGTCAGGACTCTCCCAGGTGTAGTAAATCAACGATTTAAACAAAGCGCAACAGTTTAGGGAAGGTCCTTTCCTGTTTTACATGAAGAAAATTTGATTGAAAGGAACCTCAACTTAACTTGGGATAAAACCTGGGCATTGTTGTCACATCCGGACGTGCACAAATTCCCACATATACACTCGAGAATCTTAAAAGTTGTAGCCAAGTGGAGCTTAATGATCCAGTGACACTGACACACTGATATGCAGCCCCGGTTCTGGCTGTGTTGCTTAGGCGGGCAGTGAGAAAATCCAGGGGGAGCAATGCCCACCCCAGTTGCTTTAGTTTCGCCCTAAGCTGGACTCGAATCTAGCGCAGAAAAATATGCGCTCTGCCCACTGCGCTACTCAAACAGCAGAGTAATAAACAGGTTGTTATGCTGATAAACCTGCGCACACACGGCATCACCAAGATTAAAAGTGAACACTACTTAAAATAATAACAGAACACTTTCTAATTCCCACGGTAGCAGCAGTTTCCTTCTGTTTCATACACAACACCCTGTCTCAGTCTAATCTGCAGCATTTCTCTCCCACTGATAAAAATACAAAACAAAACACGGCCCGTATCAGTTAAATTGCGACTACGACTGCAACGGTACAAGTACTAGTAGGTTTGATGTCGACTTTTTTTTTTTAATTTATTTTTTTTACTCAGTAACAAAAGTTATTTAAAATGTAGCGAATTACAAATCTTAAAACAAAACATACTTAAGTAAAAGTAAAATTACAGGTTGTAAAATCTACTTTAAAAAGTACAAGTACACAAAAAACTACTCAATTACAGTAACATGACTAAATGTAATTTGTTACTTTCCACCTCTGTCAAACTATG
This sequence comes from Trichomycterus rosablanca, assembly GCF_030014385.1. NCBI lineage: Eukaryota > Metazoa > Chordata > Actinopteri > Siluriformes > Trichomycteridae > Trichomycterus > Trichomycterus rosablanca. The sequence continues at coordinate 24,069,338 of NC_086001.1, read as the reverse complement.
AAAATGTGTGAAAAACAAGTATAAGTAACATCTGTGCCAACAGATAATAATAATAATAATAATAATAATAATAATAATAATAAAACATTTTATTTATGGACGCCTTTCAAAACACTCAAGGACACCTTACAATACAAAACATCAGTACATAATTAACGACACAGATTAAGGGTAGGTGAGTTTAAAGAAATATGTTTTAAGGCATGTTTTGAAACTAGGGATTGAATCAATGGTGCGAATGTCAGGAGGGAGAGAGTTCCAGAGATGTGGGGCAGAGTAGCTAAAAGCTCTAGCTCCCATATGAGGTAGACCAAAAAGGAGAGAGTTACAATAATCAATTCGAGATGTGACCATGGCATGAACAAGAACATCAGCACTTCTAGGAGAAAGGAATGGACGTAGATGATTTATGTTACGTAAATGGAAATAAGCAGATCGTGTGATATTGTTAATATGTGCATGAAATGAAAGACTGTGAGTGGACGGAGAGACGACTGAGTTCTTCATCATCACTGAGAATTTGTTAGATTTAGAGAGAGGAGATTTTGTACCTAAAAGAAGAATTTCAGTTTTATCAGCATTTAATTTGAGAAAATTGTAAGAGAACCGTGTTCTTAATTCTATTAGTCAATCAGAGAGAGATGGAGGAGGAAGAGTAGCCGTGGGCACAGTGGACAGGTATAGCTCGGTGTCGTCTGCATAACAATAAAATTGAATGTTGTATTTCCTAAAGATACGTCCAATGGGAAGCAGGTAAATTATAAATAGTAGAGGCCCCAAGACAGAGCCCTGAGGGACACCACTAGTAACAGGAGTTACTGTGAACATACTGTACACGTCTAGAAATGTATGAAGAAAACCAATCAAGCACAGTATCACTAAGACCAATATACGCTAGCCGATTCAATACCTTTCATTTTCAATTCACTTCCACTATTAACTGATAGCATTCACTTACATCAGGCTCTAAACCTCCTGGTTCTAACCACCATTCACTCCACTATAGATAATCACATTATTACCCAGTAATAGTTTAACCTAAAGATTTATACTTTTATTATTACTATTTACTTATTAATGTTTACTGTGTAATTAATGACCTATTAATTACACCGTATAATTAATTTATTGTTAACCATTTCTCCCCAACACTCACTCTATTTTATATTTTTATATTTTAGCTAGTTTGGTACAATCTGATGAGTCACACTTGTGTCTAAGTGCTGATAAATGAGCAAAGCAGCTCCAACACTGTGAGCATCATTTCTGTAAAATGTGAATGCGCTGGTGTTTCTTGAGATTACTCTGTATATTAAAACTCTTTCCACACTGTGAGCACTGATATGGTTTCTCTCCAGTGTGAATGCGCTGGTGTGTTTTGAGAGCACTCTGTTGATTAAAACCCTTTCCAACACTGTGAGCACTGATACGGTTTCTCTCCAGTGTGAATGCGCTGGTGTTTTTTCAGATCACTCCGTGTATTAAAACCCTTTCCACACTGTGAGCACTGATACGGTTTCTCTCCAGTGTGAATGCGCTGGTGTTTTTTCAGATCACTCTGTTGATTAAAACTCTTTCCACACTGTGAGCACTGATACGGTTTTAGTCCACTGTGAATGCGCTGGTGTATTTTGAGCTCACTCTTTGTATTAAAACTCTTTCCACATTGGGAGCACTGATGTGGTTTCTCTCCAGTGTGAATGCGCTGGTGTTTTTGAGATTACCCTGTTGATTAAAACTCTTCCCACACTGTGAGCATGGATATGGCTTAACTCCAGTGTGAATGCGCTGGTGTGTTCTGAAAGTACTCAGACACCTAAAGCTCTTCCCACACTGTGAACACTGATATGGTTTCTCTCCACTGTGAATGCGCTGGTGTATTTTAAGCTCACTCTTTGTATTAAAACTATTTCCACACTGTGAGCACTGATACGGTTTCTCTCCACTGTGAATGCGCTGGTGTATTTTAAGCTCAGTCTTTGTATTAAAACTATTTCCACACTGTGAGCACTGATACGGTTTTGCTCCAGTGTGAATGCGCTGGTGTGTTTTGAGAGTGCTCAGACACCTAAAGCTCTTCCCACACTGGGAGCACTGATATGGTTTCGCTCCAGTGTGAATGCGCTGCTGTGTTTTGAAAGTGCTCAGACACCTAAAGCTCTTCCCACACTGTGAGCACTGATACGGTTGCTCTCCAGTGTGAATGCGCTGGTGTATTTTGAGATTACCCTCTGTATTAAAACTTTTTCCACACTGTAAGCACTGATACAGTTTTTCTCCACTGTGAATGCGCTGGTGGGTTTTGAGAGCACCCCGGGTACTGAAGCTCTTCCCACACTGTGAGCAGTCATTTCCTTCTTCCTGTGTGGGACTGAGAGAGGTGTTAATGCTGACAGTACCAGAGGACGTTTGCTGATTACTGGAGCTTCTGGTGGGCATCAGATCCTCATGTTCAGTCTTAATCTTCACCAGAGTCTCATATTTATCATGGTTGCAGCTCTTGATGTGATTGTGGAGCTGATTTTGGGTTGTAGAGGAACGTGGACACGAGGAGCAGCAGAAATCCTTGTTCAGTTCTGAAGCAGAAAATAATCAAATACATTTATAACATTATAAATAATCAAATACATTTATAACATTATAAATAATATATACATTTATAACATTATAAATAATCAAATACATTTATAACATTATAAATAATAATATACATTTATAACATAAATAATAAATACATTTATAACATTATAAATAATCATATACATTTATAACATTATAAATAATCAAATACATTTATAACATTATAAATAATAATATACATTTATAACATAAATAATAAATACATTTATAACATTATAAATAATAATATTATTTGCATTTTTTTTGTCACCCAGCCCCAGTCATGTCTTTCTCAAAACCTGCCGTGAAGAGAAAGGTTGGCGACGAGCACAGACAGTTTCAGGAAAAGTGGGAGACATAATATTTTTTTGTTGAGCACAGGGGCACCCCGACGTGTCTTATATCGGGCCAGCGATAGCTCAGTGGTTAAGGTACTGCACTAGTAAACAGAAGGTTGCCGGTTCAAGCCCCGCCACCACCGAGTTACCACTGTTGGGTCCCTGAGCAAGGCCCTTAACCCTTAATTGCTCATTGTGTAAGTCGCTTTGGATAAAAGCGTCTGCTAAATGCTGTAAATGTAAATGTTATATGCACAGAGAAAGTTGCGGTGCATAAAGAATACAACATTAGACGTCATTACTCAACTAGACATGCTGAGGAGTATGCAAAATACCAGGGAGATGAGAGAGAGGTCTGGGTTGCCAATCTTAAAACATGTCTACAGAGGCAACAAGATTTTTTCAAGAAAGCGAGCAAAGAGAGTGATGCGGCAGTTGAAGCTAGCTACGTAGTGAGTGAGATGATTGCTAAGGCGGGAAAGCCATTTAAAGATGGCGAGTTTATCAAAAAGTGCATGTTACAGGCAGCAAGTATAGTCTGTCCAGAAAAGAAGGGTCAGTTTAGCAACATCAGCCTTTCAGCTAACACAGTGGCAGAGCGCATTTCTGACCTGTCAGGTAACATATACGATCAACTGTGTGAGAAAGCCAAACATTTCTGTGCATACTCAGTTGCTCTTGATGAGAGCACAGACATCACAGACACTGCGTAGCTGGCAATGTATGTTCGTGGTGTTGACGACAATTTTGAAGTGATGGAGTTGCTCTCAGTGATTCCAATGTATGGCCAGACCACCGCTCAGGAGATATTCTGCCAACTGTGTGATGCCATTGTGGATGCCGGTTTACCATGGAAGCGGTTCGCTGGAATCACAACCGATGGAGCGCCATCAATGACGGGGAGGAGAAATGGACTGGTGGCACTTGTTCAAAGAAAACTGGAAGAGGAAGGTCTGGAGGAGGCCATTGCTCTGCACTGCATTATCCATCAGCAGGCCCTTTGCAGCAAATGCCTGAAGTTTGACAATGTAATGTCTGTTGTTGTGAAATGCATCAACCATATCAGATCCAGGGGCTTAAAGCACCGGCAGTTTCGGGCCTTTTTGGAGGAAATAGAGTCAGCATATGAGGATGTGCTCTACTTCACTGAGGTACGTTGGCTTAGCAGGGGAAACGTCTTGAAGAGGTTTTTTGAGTTGAGAGCAGAAGTGAAAGCCTTCATGGAGAAGGATGGGATGGCTGTTCCTGTGCTAAGTGAACCCAAATGGCTCATTGACTTAGCTTTCCTTGTTGACATCACACAGGAGCTGAATGTACTGAACAAGAATTTACAAGGCCAGGGGCAGCTTGTCACTGCTGCCTATGACAATGTCAGAGCATTCTCCACAAAACTTGTGTTATGGAAAGCCCAGCTCTGTCAGACAAATCCCTACCATTTTCCAGCATGCAAAGCACTCATGGATGCGGGCACACCATTCAGTGGTGAGAAGTATGCTGATGCCATTGTAAAACTACAGGAGGAATTTGATCACAGGTTTGCAGACTTCAAGAAACACAGAGCCACTTTTCAAATTTTTGCTGACCCCTTCTCCTTTGATGTGCAAGATGCCCCTCCGGTGCTTCAAATGGAGCTAATTGACCTGCAGTGCAATTCTGAACTCAAAGCCAAGTTCAGGGAGGTGAGTGGAAAAGCAGACAAGCTTGGACAATTTTTGAGAGAATTGCCCCCCACCTTCCCTGAGCTTTCCAGGATGTTCAAGCGGACCATGTGCCTTTTTGGAAGCACATATCTGTGTGGAAAAGCTCTTTTGCACCATGAACTTTAATAAGTGAAAGTACAGGTCCAAACTTACTGATGAGCATCTTCAAGCCATACTGAGGGTCTCAATTGCTTCCTCCCTGAAGCCAGATGTGGCTCAGCTGTGTAAGAGGAAGCGCTGTCAGGTTTCTGGCAGCAAAGAGTAGGAAAAAGAAGCCTATGTTCTGAAGAATTGTTAATGTTCTGAACTGTTATTAATAAAGATTGAGAAGTTTGGATCAGTTGTACTTTTGTTTGAAATACTTAAAACCCTTTTTTTGTTGAATACTTGATGCGGCCCAGCCACTCCTAGACTCTACCTCCAGCGGCCCCCAGGTAAATTGAGTTTGAGACCCCTGATTTATAACATTATAAATAATCAAATACATTTATAAAATTATAAATAATCAAATACATTTATAACATAAATAATAAATACATTTATAACATTATAAATAATAATATACATTTATAACATTATAAATAATCAAATACATTTATAACATTATAAATAATCAAATACATTTATAACATTACAAATAATCAAATACATTTATAACATTACAAATAATCAAATACATTTCTAACATTATAAATAACCAAATACATTTATAACATCATAAATAATCAAATACATTTATAACATTATAAATAATCAAATACATTTATAACATTATAAATAATCAAATACATTTATAACATTATAAATAATAAATACATTTATAACATTATAAATAATAAATACATTTTTAACATTATAAATAATAAAATACATTTTTAACATTATAAATAATAAATACATTTATAACATTATAAATAATAAATACATTTATAACATTATAAATAATCAAATACATTTATAACATTATGAATAATAAAATACATTTATAACATTATAAATAATAAATACATTTATAACATTATAAATAATCAAATACATTCATAACATTATAAATAATCAAATACATTTATAACATTATAAATAATCAAATACACTCATAACATTATAAATAATCAAATACATTTATAACATTATAAATAATAAATACATTTATAACATTATAAATAATCAAATACATTTATAACATTATAAATAATAAATACATTTTTAACTTTATAAATAATAAATACATTTATAACATTATGAATAATCAAATACATTTTTAACATTATAAATAATCAAATACATTTATAACATTATAAATAATCAAATACATTTATAACCTTATAAATAATAAATACATTTATAACCTTATAAATAATCAAATACATTTATAACATTATAAATAATCAAATACATTTTTAATAACATTATAAATAATAAATACATTTATAACATTATAAATAATCAAATACATTTATAACATTATAAATAATAAATACATTTATAACATTATAAATAATCAAATACATTTATAACATTATAAATAATAAATACATTTATAACATTATAAATAATCAAATACATTTATAACATTATGAATAAAAAAATACATTTATAACATTATGAATAATAAAATACATTTATAACATTATAAATAATAAATACATTTATAACATTATAAATAATAATATACATTTATAACCAGAGGTGGAAAGTAACGAATTACATTTTCTCGTGTTACTGTAATTGAGTAGTTTTTTTGTGTACTTGTACTTTTTTAAATAGATTTTACAGCCTGTAATTTTACTTTTACTTAAGTATGTTTTTTATTAAGAATTGTAATTCGCTACATTTAAATAACACCCATTACTGAGTAAAAAAAACAAAAAAAAAACAAAGAAAACAATAAAAACTCGACATCTGAGAATTTATGAAACTATTCTTTAGAGTCGGGCTGCGAAATGAATCACTGAGTTAACGAGTCAGAAACGACTCACTCCGTATCATTAGGCTTGTTCGAGATGAACTGCGCCTCGCCTTGGTGGTCAGCGAGAGCTGCCGGTTGCAGTTGGGGGAGGAGGTTAAAAGAAAGCCGTCAAGTCGGACAGTCGCCACCTGCAACCCACGTGAGCTACAGCGGATCTCGCGGCGTTTGCGTTCTTCGTGGCTGATGAAGTGAATGCAGTAGAAATCGCTCTGCTTTTGCGGGAAATCGAACTAAACATTCTTGATCATTGAGCAGGTTAAGCCCAGCGTTTGTTTTCCAAATCCATAGTGGTGAATATAGATGACCATAAAGTGTCAAACTAAGTTTCTGTAAAATCTGTAAATAAATATAGTTTTACTCATCATTCATTTATCTTGTAGATTGGTGAAAAAGAAAAGTTCTAACAAACATGTTATCAAACACATATTTATGTTATTGAATAGATTTAAATATTTGTCTACAACAATTTAAATGAATAGACCTAAACTAAGTAGCCTATTTTTCAAGACTGTCTATTGAAACATTTCACATGAAAACGTGTGAATACATAATTCCAAATATACGGTTTGTTCAAGGTAGAATCAGTGAATATGATGAACAATGTACGTAAAAGTGTTCTAGAAATAATTAGATGGAAATTATTTGTGAACTCAATCAGACCTTAATCATTATGGTTGTGTATATGGTAAATAGACTGCAATTATATTGTGTCAAAGTGGCTTAAAGTCCAAACTGTCTAATTATATTGTCTACATAAGGACTTAATCACATTTACCCTTCTTTAGGCTTGTTCCAAAATACAACATTTTGAAGAGGATGTTGTCCCCCTCTATAGTCTCTCAGAATTTAGAGGTCATTTCAGACTCTCCAAAGGACAAGTGGAGGTACGATATGATAACCTTCTTTTCTCTCACTTACTATGTAGGATCTTATAAACACCATTGGCCCTGTCTATATGAATCCACAGCAGACAAAATTGCCACTGACAAAGAGTGTCCTAGCCTGTCTATGGACACTGTCGAACCAGGAGTCATATAGGGGTATTTCAGACCGATTTAATATCACAAAATCCACTCTTGCCAAACATCTCCATGAGTTTTGTACTCTGGTAAATACGCACATGGCACACCACATTTCCTGGCCTTTAGGACAAACCCTGCACAATTCTTTGTTAGGCTTTCAAGCAGCTGGATTTCCAAACACTATCTGTGCAGTAGATGGATGCTACATTCATATTCAGAAGCCACACTGTGACAACCCCCTGGCATATTTTAACAGGAAACAGTTCTATTCTATCATTCTCACTGGATTTTGTGACAGTCACCGGCAATTCACCCACATCAGCGTGGGTCATCCTGGTAGCTGGCATGATGCCAGAGCCTTTCGCCTCACAGAGGTTGCTCATCTTTTAGAAGAAGATCCCCTGTCCCTGGTCCCACAAGGGATGTATATAATTGGGGATTCAGCCTACTCTCTATTGCCCCAACTGATGAGGCCTTACAGAGACAATGGGCACTTGACAGCTAGGCAGAAGTGCTTTAATAGAAAACTTAACACTGGCCGTGTGGTCATTGAGCATGCCTTTGGCAAAGTTTAGGAGACTCCGATGCCTGCACATGAGGAATGTCCAGTCCATCAGCTCAGCAGTGTCAGCTTGTTGCATTCTACACAGTGTTTGCTTGGAGCCAGGAGACCATGGTGATGATGTGCAGGATGAAGAGGATGATGAACAGCATTCACTACAACCTCACAACCAAGATGCAGTTCATTATAGAGACATAATAAAAAAAATTGTTTTGTAAAACAATGTGTGAGTGCGCATCTAAACCCTGTTTTACGGTACTGATCACATGGTCTACACTAAAAAATTCTGTGCACATCTACACCCTGTTTTACGGTACCCTTAAACTTTTTGTGCGCATCTACACCCTGTTTTACGGTATGATTAAACTTTTAGTGCGCATCTACACCCTGTTTTACGGTATGATTCAAGTTTTATGGTACTGATCACACGGTCTACACAAAAAAATTCTGTGTGCATCTACACCCTGTTTTACGGTACTGATCACATTGCCTACAATTAAATGTGAGTGCGCATCTAAACCCTGTTTTACGGTACTGATCACACGGTCTACACAAAAAAATTCTGTGCGCATCTACACCCTGTTTTACGGTTCTGATCACATTGTCTACACTTTAAGTTTGAGTGCGCATCTAAACTCTGTTTTACGGTACCCTTAAAATTTTAGTGCGCATCTAAACCCTGTTTTACGGTACTGATCACATGGTCTAAACTTAAAAATTCTGTGTGCATCTAAACCCTGTTTTACAGTACCCTTAATCTTTAAGTGCGCATCTACAATCTGTATTACAGTAGGATTCAAGTTTTAGTGCGCATCTACACCCTGTTTTAAAGTACCCTTAAACTTTTAGTGCACATCTACACCATGTTTTACGGTAGGATTTAAGATTTAGTGCGCATCTTAACCCTGTTTTACGGTATTAATCACATTGCCTACATTTAATTGTGAGTGCGCATCTAAACCCTGTATTACGGTACTGATCACACGGTCTACACAAAAAAATTCTGTGTGCATCTACACCCTGTTTTACGGTACTGATCACATTGCCTACAATTAAATGTGAGTGCGCATCTAAACCCTGTTTTACGGTACTGATCACACGGTCTACACAAAAAAATTCTGTGCGCATCTACACCCTGTTTTACGGTTCTGATCACATTGTCTACACTTTAAGTTTGAGTGCGCATCTAAACTCTGTTTTACGGTACCCTTAAAATTTTAGTGCGCATCTAAACCCTGTTTTACGGTACTGATCACATGGTCTAAACTTAAAAATTCTGTGTGCATCTAAACCCTGTTTTACAGTACCCTTAATCTTTAAGTGCGCATCTACAATCTGTATTACAGTAGGATTCAAGTTTTAGTGCGCATCTACACCCTGTTTTAAAGTACCCTTAAACTTTTAGTGCACATCTACACCATGTTTTACGGTAGGATTTAAGATTTAGTGCGCATCTTAACCCTGTTTTACGGTATTAATCACATTGCCTACATTTAATTGTGAGTGCGCATCTAAACCCTGTATTACGGTACTGATCACCCGGTCTACACTAAAAAATTCGGTGCCCAGCTAAACCTTGTTTTACAGTACTGATCACATTGCCTACATTTAAATGTGAGTGCCCATCTAATCCCTGTTTCACGGTACTGATCACCCGGTCTACACAAAAAAATTATGTGCGCATCTACACCCTGTTTGATGGTATGATTTAAGTTTTTGTGCACATCTAAACCCTGTTTTACGGTACCCTTAAACATTTAGTGCGCATCTAAACCCTGTTTAACGGTACTGATCACACGGTCTTCACTAAAAAATTCTGCGAGCATCTAAACCCTGTTTTACGGTATGATTTAAGTTTTTGTGCGCATCTAAACCCTGTTTTACGGTACCCTTAAACATTTAGTGCGCATCTAAACCCTGTTTAACGGTACTGATCACACGGTCTTCACTAAAAAATTCTGCGAGCATCTAAACCCTGTTTTACGGTATGATTTAAGTTTTTGTGCGCATCTACACCCTGTTTTACGGTTCTGATCACATTGTCTACACTTTAAGTTTGAGTGCGCATCTAAACTCTGTTTTACGGTACCCTTAAAATTTTAGTGCGCATCTAAACCCTGTTTTACGGTACTGATCACATGGTCTAAACTTAAAAATTCTGTGTGCATCTAAACCCTGTTTTACAGTACCCTTAATCTTTAAGTGCGCATCTACAATCTGTATTACAGTAGGATTCAAGTTTTAGTGCGCATCTACACCCTGTTTTAAAGTACCCTTAAACTTTTAGTGCACATCTACACCATGTTTTACGGTAGGATTTAAGATTTAGTGCGCATCTTAACCCTGTTTTACGGTATTAATCACATTGCCTACATTTAATTGTGAGTGCGCATCTAAACCCTGTATTACGGTACTGATCACCCGGTCTACACTAAAAAATTCGGTGCCCAGCTAAACCTTGTTTTACAGTACTGATCACATTGCCTACATTTAAATGTGAGTGCCCATCTAATCCCTGTTTCACGGTACTGATCACCCGGTCTACACAAAAAAATTATGTGCGCATCTACACCCTGTTTGATGGTATGATTTAAGTTTTTGTGCACATCTAAACCCTGTTTTACGGTACCCTTAAACATTTAGTGCGCATCTAAACCCTGTTTAACGGTACTGATCACATGGTCTACACTAAAAAATTCTGTGCGCATCTAAACCCTGTTTTACGGTACAGGTCAGATTGTCTACACTAAAAGTTTTAATGCGCATCTAAACCCTGTTTTACAGTACCCTTAAACTTTTAGTGCGTATCTACACCCTGTTTTACGGTATGAATAAAGTTTTTGTGCGCATCTAAACCCTGTTTTACGGTATCATTTAAGTTTTAGTGCACATCTTAACCCTGTTTTACGGTATGATTCAAGTTTTAGTGCGCATCTACAACATGTTTTACCGTATGATAAAACTTTTAGTGCGCATTTACAACTTGTTTTACAGTATCATTTAAGTTTTAGTGCACATCTAAACCCTGTTTTACGGTATGATTTAAGTTTTATTGCGCATCTACACCCTGTTTTACGGTATGATAAAACTTTTAGTGCGCATTTACAACCTGTTTAACGGTAGGATTCAAGTTTTTTGTGCGCATCTAAACCCGGTTTTACGGTACCCTTAAACTTTTAGTGCGCATCTACACCCTGTTTTACGGTAGGATTTAAGTTTTAGTGCGCATCTAAACCCTGTTTTACATTGTGGGACTGCTGAGGCATGTAAGCTGTTTCCTCTGATTGTAGCGTGGTTATGTAGAGGATAGGTTCACCTTGAAGAGATCAGGCTGTACTCCAAAATGGATTTTATGCCCCCAAATGGGATGTTTTATTTAGCGCCACCATACATGAAAAAGAGAAAAGAAAAACTGTGCAAAAAGAAAACTAAACAAATTAAAATCAACAAATACCCTTCAGGATTATTACAGCTTATTTAGCCCCAATTAGCAATCCCTTTTATAATTATCTGACTTAATAGCAGTCAGGTTTAAGGTAGTAGCACCCTGGCCACTCTCCCACAGCATGGATTATCCACCATCTTTAAACTGTCCCACTTTCCCTCCATTTAACCCCTAAACCCCGCCCCTACTTTGCTGGACTGAACCATTCAGAGGCTGGTGGGGTTACATAGATATATCAGTATATATAAATAAACAAACACAATACACATACAATTCACCATATAACCACATCCCATTTACCGGTAAATATATTCTGATCTGGATATCCCTTACTTAACTTCTAATTGGTTCAACTTCGCAGACTCCTGGCAGCTACCCTCCCCTTTTCTACACCATGGCCGTGGGCTCTCTTGGCCAGTATAAAGGAAGCCCTGGAAGGTGCCGGCTCTTTCCCCGAGGAACTGTGTAGTACAGCCTTTCTCAACCGGGATGCCGTGGCACCCTGGAGTGCCATCTGGCTTCGTCAGGGGTGCCGTCAAAAATATTCTGATAATGATGGGTCGTTCGCGAACAATCCAATTCTATTGAACGGCTCTTTAAAATGAACAAAAGGAACCGAGTCGCGCCTCTGGGAGCCGTTATATATGTTTTTATTTCTGCGCAGTTCTGTAATCCACCCATTCCGCTTCCATCAGTAGAGGGAATCAATCAGTCATAATGAGAGCTGTTTATTGTCGAAATTCAACCCGAAAACGGAGCGCGGAGAGAGCAACACACACACAGAGAGAGAGAGAGAGAGAGAGAGACACACACACACACACACACACACACACACACACTCAAACTCAAAAGAAGCTTTATTGGCATGACAAATAAGGACATTTGTATTGCCAAAGCAAGTTACAGGGAAATATTAAAAATAAAAATAAGAAAAAACAAAAATATACAGAACAGTTATATGTGCAAAACATATAAAATAGAATGAAATATTAATAACAACAGTGCAAAAATAATAACAATAAAAATTATAATATTTACATTAATGAGGTAGTAATAACGATCAGTTTGTGTGTGTGTGTGTGTGTGTGTGTGTGTGTGTGTGTGTATGGGACATGGTGACCCACTGTCCCTCACCTGGTGGCAGGTGTGTGTGTGTAGAGTGCTGCTAGTGTGCAGCTCTCTCTGTGCTCCCCCAGTAGGTGGGGCAGTTTGTCGGGGTCTGGGAGGGAGGTAAAGTTGGGGATGATGTTATTAAATTTAGGGAAGAATTGAGAGCGGATGTGGTGGTACTTGGTACACCGGGTGAGGAAGTGCAGCTCCATCTCTACTTACTGAGAGTGCAGTGCTGGCACAGCCTCTCCTCCCGGGGCAGCCAGGACCGGGTGTGTCGCCCCGTCTCAATGGCCAGGTCATGTGCACTCTGTACCTCGTCAGGGTGTTTCTTAATTTAGGGTCAGATACTGTGCTCAGATAGTCTGCTGCACTGTAGTGTCTGTTTATGGCCAAATAACACTGCATTTTACTCTGAGTTTTAGTTTCAGTTTCCCAATAATTCAGATATTTAGTTCTGAGTTTTTGTGTAATTTGGTTTATTCTAATTGGGTTTGCAGATTTCTCCTCTTCCTGAGTCTTTATTGTGTTAGTGTGTGTTAGTGGTGTGTCGGCGTGTGTTATTACAGTGTCTGTGTGTGTTAGTGGTGTATCTTTGTGTGTTGGTGGTGTATGGGTGTGTGTTAGTGGTGTATCTTTGTGTGTTGGTGGTGTGTGGGTGTGTGTTAGTGGTGTATCTTTGTGTGTTAGTGGTGTATGGGTGTGTGTTAGTGGTGTATCTTTGTGTGTTGGTGGTGTATGGGTGTGTGTTAGTGGTGTTATTACTGGTGGTGTGTTGGTGGTGTATGGGTGTGTGTTAGTGGTGTATCTTTGTGTGTTGGTGGTGTATGGGTGTGTGTTAGTGGTGTATCGGTGTAGTGACTCAGGACCAGTTGGATGAGGGGACTGGTATGTTTGCTCAGCTCTTGGTGTTTCAGGGCTGTATAATGATAAGATTGGGGTTCGCTCTCATTTAGATGGTTCCAGAAGTTAATTGCTCTTCTCTGTATGTTTACAATTAGAGGAAATCAGCCTAATTCTGCCATGCACGCATTGCACACACACACACACACACACACACACACACACACACACAAACTGATCGTTATTACTACCTCATTACTGTAAATATTATAATTTTTATTGTTATTATTTTTGCACTGTTGTTATTAATATTTTATTCTGTTTTATGTTTTTTTGCACATGTAACTGTTTTGGATATATTTGTTCTTTCTTACTGTTATTTTTTATTATTTCTCTAACTTGCTTTGGCAATACGAATGTCTTTATTTGTCATGCCAATAAAGCTTCTTTTGAGTTTGAGTTGAGAGAGCCGTAACCGAGCTACAGAGAGAACATGCAGAAAAGAAGCAGTGCTCTTAATATAATGACAAATAATTGAGAAATAAACTATAAACTTGTTTAGTTATGTTAAATCTGATTCGTTCATGGCGTGAACTGAGCTTTTCGAGCCTAAGAACAAGTACAGGGAGCGACTGAGGGCTCTGGACCAGGAGCTCCGTGTCTGCCTCTCATCCATCCCTGCCAGAATAGGGCGATTGTGTGCATCATCCCAGGCTCAGGTTTCCCATTAAAAGTAAGTCACGTTTACCCCTCCCTCCCTAAATGACACCTTACGGTGTGTGTGCGCGTGTTTTAGCAGTCCGAGGGATGCTGAGTGTAAGTTTTTTAATACATTTTAGACTGGGGTGACTTGAGATTTTGCATACTTTTAAAGGGTGCCATGACTGAAAAAAGGTTGAGAAACACTGGTGTAGTAGACAAAAGGTAAGCAACTGTGCACACTTATATACATATATGCATAACCTAGGTTTATTTTCATATTCCTTCAGAATCTTGGGGATGAGGCAGGCTATCTGACCTAATCACATACATTAACTTTAAACTTTTAATGCGCATCTACACCCTGTTTTACAGTATGATTAAAGTTTTAGTTTGCATCTGAACCCTGTTTTACAGTACTCTTAAACTATTAGTGCGCATCTACACACTGTTTTACGGTTTGATTAAAGTTTTAGTGCGCATCTATACCCTGTTTTACGGTACCCTTAAACTTTTAGTGCACATCTACACCCTGTTTTATGGTATGATTCACGTTTTAGTGCGAATCTAAACCCTGTTTTATGGTATCCTTAAACTTTTAGTGCGCATCTACACCCAGTTTTACGGTAGGATTCAAGTTTTAGTGCGCATCTAAACCCTGTTTTACGATACTGATCACATTGCCTACATTTAAATGTGAGTTCAAATCTAAACCCTGTTTTACAGTACTGATCACATGGTCCACACTAAAAAATTATGTGCGCATGTAAACCCTGTTTTACTGTACCCTTAAACTTTTAGTGCGCATCTACACCCTGTTTAACGGTATGATTCAAGTTTTAGTGCGCATCTAAACCCTGTTTTACAGTACCCTTAAACTTTTAGTGCACATCTACACCCTGTTTTACAGTAGGATTCAAGTTTAAGTGCGCATCCAACCCGTTTTACGGTACCCTTACACTATTAGTGCGCATCTACACCCTGTTTTACAGTATGTTTAAAGTTTTAGTGCACATCTAAACCGTTTGTTACAATACTGATCACATGGTCTACAGTAAAAATTTTAATGCGCATCTAAACCTTTTTTTACGGTACCCTTACAATTTTAGTGCGCATCTAAACCCTGTTTCACGGTATTGATCATATGTTCTACACTAAAAATTTTAATGCGCATCTAAACCCTGTTTTACGGTATTGGTCACATTGTTGACACTAAAACTTTTAATGCGCATCTAAACCCTGTTTTACGGTACAGGTCACATGGTCTACATTAAAGGTTTTAGTGCACATCTACACCCTATTTTATGGTACAGGTCACATGGTCTACACTAAAGGTTTTAATGCGCATCTAAAACCTGTTTTGCGGTACCCTTAAACTTTTAGTGCGCATCTACACCCTTTTTTACTGTATGATTAAAGTTGTAGTGCGCATCTACACCCTGTTTTCTGGTACCGGTCACATGGACTACACTAAGTGTTTTAATGCGCATCTAAACCCAGTTTTATGGTACTGATCACATTGTTGAAACAAAAAAACTTGATGCGCATCTAAAACCAGTTTTACGGTACCAGTCACATTGTAGACAATGAAAGTTTTAGTGCGCATCTAAACCCTGTTTTACGGTACTGATCACATTGTCTAAACAATCTTAATGCTAATTATTAGAAATAAAAACCTGATGCTTCAGCTTTACTTTGTTAATCTTTCCTAACTTACATCAGTGTGTTTGGAATAGTTGTATGGGGAGTTTCTGTTCTGTTCTGAAATGCTGATATTTCTGTATCTTTGGGTAAAACATAAGAAACACTTAAATCTTACATGAAGAAACTTACACCCCTTTCACTTTTAGAGAACTTTTGTTTGAAGTAAAGGATGCTGGAAAAGGGGGAGCAGTCTATGCCATTATTTATTATTACCTATTATTTATTATTTATAAATTATTTATTAATTTGCAATACAACATCACAACAATAATAAGGTGTTTTGTAAGGTGTTGCAGGCAGCAATGACGACTTTTCCGGTACATGGTTAAGAAAAGGTTGAATACAGATGATTTGTTGTAGTGTTTTTGTACCAAATGCAGATGAAAGAGGATCAGCAGCAGCAGCTGATCGGTGTGTGTAGTTCTCTGTGTGTTTTGTCTCTGTTTCAGGATCTTTTATTTGAAAAGCTGCGTGTAGAACAGAGAAAGTAAAAGACGACACACAGCAAAGTGAAAGGCTAAACGATGGACGTCTATAAGAAGCAGCTTATTTACAGCGTCTCTCGCTTACGGCCACACCACCCTGAGAACGCCTGATCTCGGAAGCTAAGCAGCATCGGGCCTGGTTAGTACTTGGATGGGAGACTGCCTAGGAATACCAGGTGCTGTAAGCTTTTATCCACACACACCCACCTTCACTCCAAACCTCCTGTTACACACTGACCCAGCGTCTTTTTCTTCATCAAAGCAACACAATGAGACAAAGATCAGCTCATACTTTCATTCTTACTACAGTAAAACACTCACCGCCAAGCTCGTACGACAGGAAATTATACTGTAAAAATTACAAAAAAATAATAATAACAACTTCATGACACATTTAGAGTATGTGTAAAAGAAATATGATATGGAAATATGAGATCTTGTGACCATGTTTAAAAATCATTGTGATGTCGCCCTCCAAAGGTGCCACAAGAGGGCGACAAACTGCTGTAGGCTGAATGAGCAGAGATAAACTGATGAAGGCTGAATGAACGTACCACAATGCAAATAACTATTTCTGTGAAAGAATCAAATCCCCTCTGAAACCATCCACACGTATCTAAGTTCTGCTGTATTATTCCTCACCATGTGCTGGTTTCACTTTTAAACTTGTGTTTTACAGCACAGGAGAAATCAGGTGAGAATCAGCTTCTGCAGGAGACTAAAACACCTCATGTGGCTTAATGTACTAAACAACCTAGAAACACCAAACGTCTCTCAGTTATTACTGCTCATAAGCGCTCGCTACTGCTGAAATGACCAACATTCATATAAAGAAGAAGAAAGAAGTATCATATTTACCCTTTTGAAATGTACAAGAAGAAATCGGGAAAGGGGGTAAATACTTTTTCACAGCACTGAATAAATGGTGGTTAATAAATTGAAAAAGAAAATCTTCATAAATGTGTCACTGTCTTACAGATTCTAAAATCACTCAAACAGTTTAATGTTACACTTTCATGTAAATTTTACATTTCATTTATTAAATCTGACAGTTTCACTTTTGATTTATTATCAACTCTAAACCCCGGGTAGAGGATCTGAGTGAACGTGGTCTGAACTCTGTGGATGAGCTTCATTGTATCAGAGACGCTGTAGAAGGACAGAGTTCCTGCTTCATAATCCACATACACTCCTATTCTAGAGGAACTCTGCATTATGGGAATTTCAGTCTTTTTCTTATTGTGCCAGAATGAAAATCTGGATGGAGAACAGTACAAACTCCAGGACTGATCATTACCTCCAAACACACACTCATAACCATCTCCCTTCCTGCTGATGCTTTTATAGGACACTGCAATATAAACCGCATAATCCCCACTCCACTCAACCTCCCAGTAACAGCGTCCACTCACACGCTCTCTACACAGAACCTGGGGGTAAACATCAAATCTATCTGGATGATCAGGATACGACTGTAATGTTCTACTGCAGGTCATCACTTTGTTCTCCTTAGACAGACGGAGGATTTTATTTACTGTGTTAGGATCCAGTGTGAACTGACAAAAATCTGGATAGGAAACACAAAATAAATCAATTAACATAGAAGAGAGAGAGTGTGTGTGTACAGTGTGTGTGTGTGTGTGTGTGTGTGTGTCCTTGTGAGAAACTTACATTGTATAAAATCTTCTCTGATTTCAGGTTTAGGAGGTGAAGTAATCCGGACTTTCTTCACTGCAGAAAGAGTAACAGTACAATCACTAATCACAGTAAATATTTACACCAGAAACTGTTGCAGGTACAGCCAGTAAGAAGTTTGGCATGTTCTTCCAGTGATTGTCTAAAGTGACCTTAAGTCTGAGTAACTGTGTGAGTGTATTTCATTTAACCCTAAATTCACTGTGACCACGAGCAGTACTGGGTTAATGAGTAAATGAATGATGTTAGATGTAAAATGTTCATGTTGGTGGATTTGATTGTTTTGTTGGATGTTTTAGTACCGAAGCATTTTGGAGACAATGGAACACTGAGGGCTTGAACTTCATCTGGTATCGTCTCACACTGCTCTTTCCAGAATTCCTCTACTTTCTCTCTCAGCTGAGATACAGACTTTGTAACATCATCAAATGAGAGGAAAGGGCTGATTGTAATGGCGGCGTATTCTGCAGATCCAGCAGGAGCCGAGAGAGACTGAAAATTCTACATCCAGACAAATAATGTTCACAGAGAAACAAGATGATGATGAATCACAAATGATGGACGACAGACATGAAGCACAGAGTGAAGTTTCTCCTAATAACATTAACAGTATTTAATGATCTCTCGGAAAAGCTGATTCTGATTTCTCAGAACCCTGAGTGTTACGACTTTATGGGTCATAATGTGTTTTGTGTAGGGGGGGTTTTCCCTATGTTACAGATTTGTGGAAGATGCACGAAGATGCGCAAAAGCAACCACCAAAGGGAAACGCCTATAAAAAGGAGACTTCTGGGAGAACAGCACAGGATGCTTTGCTTGTGAAGTGGTTTCTGTTGCATTTCCGACTCTCCCCAACATTGTAAGGTTTAAGGGAACAAATTTCTCAACAAAAGGCATCAAGTTTCAAAGATTTTGAGTTTAGGGGAAGACAAGTTACAAGGTACCTCTGTAATTTATTACATGGACTGGTGCAGCAATACTATAATTATTTTTAGATCTGTTACCTGGAGGAAATGGACGGGATCCTCTGTGTGTGAAAGCTGCTCCAGTTCAGCATCTTTCCTCTTCAGCTCTACAATCTGCTGCTCCACCTGCTTCAGGACTTTTTCAGCTCGACTTACTTCTGCTGTCTCTCGATCTCTGATCAGATCTTTTAGCTCAGAGCATCTTCTGTTAATTGAATTGATTAGTTCAGTACAGATCCTCTCAATGTTCTTCACTGCTGTCTGTGCAGAACACTGTTAGAAAAGTCAGAAAGAGGAAATGATTCTCACTCAGATATTTGTCCATCCTTCACATTCATATGTAGCTACTGGCCAGACTAAGACTTTCATCACTTATAGCTTGGTGATGGTGCTAAATGGCTTGATTTTTCATACCCTTGAAAATGTTACCATCATCATCATGTCCACATTCTCAAGTGTTTAGCAGAAATCTTATACAGTCATTTATGTTTAAGCATCTTGATCCAAAGCAACAATCAATCTTTTTGGGTGGCCCAGTCAAAGTCCTAATCTGATTTTATCACCCTCATAATTATTAGCACAACCTCAGAATTGTTGTACAGCATCAATCACCAACTAACCAGGCGAACATTTTTATTTTGAATTAATGAACAAAAATGCTCCTCCACTTGCAAAGTTACCTGTAAAATATGTAATTTTTAATGGAGATTGGTTTAATGGAGGAGAGTCGGACTGATCCTGAGAGCTTTTCTGTTTATACAACTTACCTTGTAAGACTCCACAGCGTTTATCAGCTCACAAAGTTCCCTCTCTCTGTTCTGGATTTTCTCCTGGAATTTTCTCTGGATCTCCAGCAGCTGCTTCTACACAGAATAACAATTCAGAATTTACTTCTATTGTGTACGAGCACCACATAAACAACGTCAGTGTAAATGCTAATGACTTGTTACTTGTTAAAGAAAGCTGTATAATATTTTTACCTGTTTCTCAGTTTTTTCTGCTGCAGCTGATATTGTATCATGTCCTTTATGATCATCCATGGTACACATCATGCAGATACACTGCTGATCAGTACGACAGTAAACCTCCAGCAGTTTATTATGCTGAGAGCATATCTGGTCCTGGAGTTGCCTGGAGGCTTTAACCAGCTTGTGATTCCTATAAGCAGGAATTTGATAATGAGGCTGAAAGTGAGTTTCACAGAAAGAGGCCAAACACACCAGACAGGATTTTACTGCTTTGGATTTTCTCTCTGTACAGAAATCACAATCCACATCATCAGGTCCAGCAGGTCCAGAAGGAAGGGAACCCTGGGATTCTTTTTTCCTCAGGTCCTCTACAACTTTAGCCAGAATAATGTTTTTCCTCACAACAGGTCTTGGAGTGAAGGTTTGTCTACACTGTGGACAGCTGTATGTTTCTTTATCATCCTCCTGATCCCAGCAGTTATTAATACACACCATACAGAAACTGTGTCCACATAGAATAGTTACAGGATCCTTCAGTGTTTCCAGACAGACTGAACAGCTGAACTCGTCCTGAGTTACTGAAATTTTGGACTCAGCCATTTTTCTACATGTAAACAGAAACACCAAAAAACACAGCAAGTTATTTACGGCAGCTCAAACTTCTTGGTTTAGTTTGTGAGCGTCATGTTCAAAAAAAGTTCATAAAGTTACTTTATACATTAATGTACAGAAGTGTGGAAATGTATAAACTCACCTGCGTTCATCAACTTAAATTATCAACAAAACTACAAACACAGACACTGAACAGATCCGCACTCTAACAGAACAGGTTATATTTATGTACATTACATAACACTCACATGACAGGTACCGTCCCAATATAACTTGGGAGCATACCTTAAGTGCACTAATTCTAAACTAGCACTTACGTTGACACCCCCAACGTGCTCTCATATTACATGCATCACATATTTCAACATGTTACTTTCCAAAATTCAACTCTTTAAACTTTTGTAACTTCACCTTTGTTGCAGGTTTTGTCATTACCTCAGCATCATGTTTTCTGTTGAACAAAATAAGTGTTTTACTATAGTAAGAATGAAAGAATCAGCTGATCTTCTTCAAAACACACCGAGAACCACACGCACCGCTCAGCTGCTGCTGCTGATCCTCTTTCACCTGCATTTGGTACAAAAACATCACAACAAATCATCTGTATTCCACCTTTTCTTAACCATGTATCAGAAAAGTCGTCATTGCTGCCTGCAACACCTTACAAAACACCTTGTTCTTGCCGTTGTGATGTTGTATTGAAAACTAATAAATAATTTATAAATAATAAATAACAGGTAATAATAAATAATGACATAGGAGCTGGAAAAGGGGGAGCAGTCTAACAACATATTCCTGATGGTTTGGTTTAGGCTGGTTTAGAAAGACAATCGAGTTTTGCAAAATGTTGTTCAGTCTTAATAACCGTGTGTAGTAAAGGATGATTAGATCTTGTAATAACCACTGGAACTCCTCATTGCTTCAGTATTTATATATTAAGTAAAACTGTTGATGCTGTAAGAAAAAGGAAACAAACAAAAACCATCAACCATAATCATAAAACACAGTAAGCCCAACCTCTGTACAACAGTACAACCCCCCCCTATCCCGCCCCACTGTGTACATCCACCCAGCATCTTACAGATTGTGAGGATGAGGGTTCAATCATAAGCTGTTTTACAAAGACATGCCAACAGTATCAGAATGTAGGATGTAATAACACTCACAATCATTTACACAATGTAATTACCCCCGTCAATAAAATATTTATCTCTTATACACACAAAACCAATAAACTAAACCAGATCATCCATAAACCAGTGGTGTTTAATAATAGAGGAGAAAATCCACGTTCACAATCACTATAGTGTGTGTCCTCTGTTCCCACATCATTACAGAATGATGTTATAAGACATACCCATGTCCCAACTTTTTGGGAACATGTTGCAGTAATCAAATGTACAATAAGCACGTATATTTACCTCAATTTACTTCAAAAAACTTTATTGTAGTAAATTAATTTTAGGAAAAACTCACAGAATACAGTCAGTTAGATCTAGCAAAGTCCATTAAAATGATGCATTGTTTTTGTAAACCTCCAACAGTGATCCTTGAAGGTTTTTTCAGAGTTACCATTCACTGCATTGTGTGTAAGGGCAAAACAATCTTGGGTCCTCGTCCAGGCAAGTTTGTTAAAGTTCCAGTTGATCTATTTTATCAGCTCCACTTACCATATAGAAGCACTTTGTAGTTCTACAATTACTGACTGTAGTCCATCTGTTTCTTTACATGCTTTGTTACCCCTTTCACCCTCTTCTTCAATGGTCAGGACCCCCACATAGCAGGTTTTATTTAGGTGGTGCTGGTGTGTTAGTGTGTGTTGTGCTGGTTTGAGTGGAGTTTTTAAACAGCTCATTGTCACTGCTTGAGAATCATCCACCAACCAAAAATATCCAGCCCACAGCGCCCCGTGGGCAGCATCCTGTGACCACTGATGTAGGTCTAGAAGATGATTGACTCAAACAGCAGCAATAGATGAGCGATCGTCTCTGACTTTACATTTACAAGGTGGATCGACTAGGTAGGAGTGTCTATTAGAGTGGACAGTGGGTGGACATGGTATTTAAAAACTCCACTCATACCAGCACAACACGCACTAACACACCAGCACCACCTAAATAAAAACTGCTCTGTGGGGGTCACACACTGAACTTGGGTTACATGATCATTTGAAGGCATGAAGCTTAAACCCAAAAACTGTGAGAGACTTATAAAACTACCTGCTGTAGCACTTTGCCTGCTATCTTGTCCTTGTAAATAAGCATTACACATGTGAGAACTTTTAATAATCAGCCAAATGTAAACAAGTAAACACAGTACAAAATAATTCCAGAGGAAATCTCACAACATTAAGGTTGAAATTGTACAGAGAGGCCATTCAAATTATTCTATTAACCTCAAAAGATCCTATACTGATTAAGTCTAGTCTTCCTCTTTGTCCTCCAGCAGATCTTGGAAGGTCAGGTAAAAGGCACTGCAGTAGCTTGGTTCCTTGTTGGGACTCGACTGCACCTGCTCAGGTTTCTTGGAGCTGAATGGGTTTGGTCCAGTACCTTTAATGTCCATCTCTAACTCCAGCAGAATTTGCAGGGAGTACTGCAGCTCCTCATCACTGACAGAAAGAGAGAAGAAGAGAACGATGTATGATTTATTAAAGAGGGCAAAAGTACAGAGAGGAAACCCAGAACAAGTCGGAGACGACCACCAAGTGGCACAGCACGTGCCCAGCATGGGTCAAAATCTAGGGTACAATCTGCGAAAGGGCCACAACACCAATGGGGCAGCCAATCAACCATAGAACCAGCAACCTTCTGATCCAAGTAAACAGGTATGAAGAAACCTAAAGCTCTCAGTTCACATGCACTTGTTATTCATTCTGACAGCTTGAGATGATTTGCCATGCTGAATGACTTAAACTGCCTAAATCCAGCTGAGCTTGTACAGATGTGTTACAGTTGTAGTTGAGCCAATAATGTCTCTGCAAATCTCAAATCCACATCCTTCAAACATTTGACTGCATTTGTTCAGTTATTTCCAAGGGTGGCACAACCAGCCGTGTCTAGATGTGAGATCTAAAACATATAAATGTGACAAATAATGCCGTCCCAGAAGGTTGGCTGTGTCTCCAAGCATAAGTCAAACACCAACATAAAGACTTATGTTTTGTTCATATTAAAAAGGACACAGTTTAGCGTAAATCCACGTGTTCAGATTTGTAGATGTGTGTGCTTTGTAGATGTGTGTTTTATTCTTACTTGCTCATGGTGAACATGGTGGGTATATTGTAATCTCTTAGCAGCAGCAGTGTTGGTAACCAGCCATCTGACATTCCCTGATGAGAATCAAACCCTGCAACAACAACAACAACAACAGAGAGTGTTGGGTCATCTGCTGTACTACCTCCTAGGCTAATGTGTCAAGTATTACAGACCTCTAATTGTGCTCACTATTGCTTCTAAATTCATGACTACCAAGAATTAAACTATTGAGACATTTGAAACCCTGGTTTAAGAACCAAACCATTAAACTGGCAGATGTGAATAGACAATATACACCAATGAGGCATAACATTATGAGCACTGACAGGTGAAGTGAATAACACTGATTATCTCTTTATCACGATACCTGTTAGTGGGTGGGATATATTAGGCAGCGAGTGAACATTTTATCCTCAAACTTGATGTGTTAGAAGCAGGAAAAAGGGCGAGCGTGAGGATCTGAGTGAGTTTGACATGGGCCAAATTGTGATGGCTAGACGACTGGGTCAGAGCATCTCCAAAACTGCAGCTCTTGTGGGGTGTTCCCGGTCTGCAGTGGTCAGTATCTATCAAAAGTGCTCCAGTTTACAGTGGTAAACCGGCGACAGTGTCATGGGCAGCCAACTGCTGAAGAAGTTAATGCTGGTTCTGATAGAAAGGTGTCAGAATACACAGTGCATTGCAGTTTGTTGTGTATAGGGCTGCATAGCCGCAGACCAGTCAGGGTGCCCATGCTGACCACTGTCCACTGCAGAAGTTGGGCACGTGAGCATCGGACCTGGACCACGAAGCAATGGAAGAAGGTGGTCTGGTCTGATGAATTATGTTTTCTTTTACATCACGTGGATGGCCGGGTGCGTGTGCGTCACTTACCTGGGAAACACACGGCACCAGGATGCACTATGGGAAAAAGGCAAGCCGACGGAGGCAGTGTGATTCTTTGGGCAATGTTCTGCTGGGAAACCTTGGGTCCTGCCATCCATGTGGATGTTACTCTGACATGTACCACCTACCTAAGCATTGCTGCAGACCATGTTCACCCTTTCATGGAGACGGTTCCCTGATATCTGTGGCCTCTGGCACAAAGCAGAAATGCTTTAGGAATGGTTTGAGGAGCACCAGTTTGAGGTTCCAAATTCCCCAGATCTCAATACAATCGAGCATCTGTGTGATGTGCTGGACAAACAAGTCAGATCCATGGAGGCCACACCTCACACCTTACAGAAGTTAAAGGATCTGCTGCTGACATCTTGGTGCCAGATACCACAGCACACCTTCAGGGGTCTAGTGGAGTCCATGCCTCGACAAGTCAGGGCTGTTTTGGCAGCAAAAGGGGGGCCAACACATAATGTTATGCCTGATCGGTGTGTCAGGCCCAGCTTTGATATGTGATATATGAGAAATAAAAAAAGGATGCATTTAGTATGTTCACATTTTAAATAGTATGAATAGTTCTCAGTACCTGGGTGAAATCCCACCACAAGATCTGGTCTGGCTGCCTCTCCCTTCTCCACAAGCTCCTCCCAGAACTGGTGGTAAAGTCCCTTGTAGGCGCTAATGTAGACTCTACCTCTGGGACCAAACCCCCTTAAAGGAGGCCTTACAATGGGTCCCTGCACCACTCCCGGTCCCACCATGACCACCTCCAGCCCCTGATGCCCGGGAAACATGCGACTTAGCTCATCCATGTCGGTGGTCCTCGCCCCCAGGGTCTCAGTGTTTCCTGCCCCCACCACATGGACGGTTAGGGGTCGGGAGTAGGGATTCAGATTGACCATTTGCATCGCCATTCCTATCGTCAGAGGACGGGAAAAGAATTCACTACACACACGACACACCGATTCACAAAGCTCCTCGTCATGTGGCCGTGGCCTGCAGGCATTGCTCCAGAGGTCTGTCATGTTTTTTCCAGACAGGATGGGCTCCAGTCGGGCTGTAAGGTCACCTTGCATGGAAAGCCAGTCCTCCCAGCATCGGACCTCTTTAGGAGGTTTAGACCACGCCTCTGTGGGAAAGGGCAGGTCTCCTATTGAGGGTTAAACATAAAAATGCATTGATTAGTGAATCACGTCCACTTAAAAACATGGTCATTTATTTGTCATCAGAATAAATTGGTCCTATACGCTGATCAGCCATAACATTAAAACCACCTCCTTGTTTCTACACTCACTGTCAATTTTTATCAGCTTTACTTCCCATATAGAAGCACTTTGTAGTTCTACCATTACTGACTGTAGTCCATCTGTTTCTCTACATGCTGTTCTTCAATGGTCAGGACCCCCACAGGACCACCACAGAGCAGGTATTATTTAGGTGGTGGATCATTCTCAGTACTGCAGTGACACTAAAATGGTGGTGGTGTGTTAGTGTGTGTTGTGCTGGTATGAGTGGATCAGACACAGCAGCGCTGATGGAGTTTTTAAACACCTCACTGTCACTGCTGGTCTGAGAATCGTCCACCAACCAAAAATATCCAGCCAACAGCGCCCTGTGGGCAGCGTCCTGTGACCACTGATGAAGGTCTAGAAGATGACTGACTCAAACAGCAGCAATAGATGAGCGATTGTCTCTGACTTTACATCTACGAGGTAGGAGTGTCTAATAGAGTGGACAGTGAGTGGACACGGTATTTAAACATTCCAGCAGCGCTGCTGTGTCTGATCCACTCATACCAGCACAACACACACTGTGTTCAGTGTTACTGCAGTGCTGAGAATCATCCACCACCTAAATAATACCTGCTCTATGGGGGTCCTGACCATTTAAGAACAGCATGAAAGGGGGCTAACAAAGCATGCAAAGAAACAGATGGGCTACAGTCAGTAATTGTAGAACTACAAAGTGCTTCTATATGGTATAAGTGGAGCTGATAAAATGGACAGTGAGTGTAGAAACAAGGAGGTGGTTTTAATGTTATGGCTGATCAGTGTAATTTTAACACATGTACAGTGTATCACAAAAGTGAGTACACCCCTCACATTTCTGCAGATATTTAAGTATATATTTTCATGGGACAACACTGACAAAATGACACTTTGACACAATGAAAAGTAGTCTGTGTGCAGCTTATATAACAGTGTAAATTTATTCTTCCCTCAAAATAACTCAATATACAGCCATTAATGTCTAAACCACCGGCAACAAAAGTGAGTACACCCCTTAGTGAAAGTTCCTGAAGTGTCAATATTTTTTGTGGCCACCATTATTTCCCAGAACTGCCTTAACTCTCCTGGGCATGGAGTTTACCAGAGCTTCACAGGTTGCCACTGGAATGCTTTTCCACTCCTCCATGACGACATCACGGAGCTGGCGGATATTCGAGACTTTGCGCTCCTCCACCTTCCGCTTGAGGATGCGCCAAAGATGTTCTATTGGGTTTAGGTCTGGAGACATGCTTGGCCAGTCCATCACCTTTACCCTCAGCCTCTTCAATAAAGCAGTGGTCGTCTTAGAGGTGTGTTTGGGGTCATTATCATGCTGGAACACTGCCCTGCGACCCAGTTTCCGGAGGGAGGGGATCATGCTCTGCTTCAGTATTTCACAGTACATATTGGAGTTCATGTGTCCCTCAATGAAATGTAACTCCCCAACACCTGCTGCACTCATGCAGCCCCAGACCATGGCATTCCCACCACCATGCTTGACTGTAGGCATGACGCACTTATCTTTGTACTCCTCACCTGATTGCCGCCACACATGCTTGAGACCATCTGAACCAAACAAATTAATCTTGGTCTCATCAGACCATAGGACATGGTTCCAGTAATCCATGTCCTTTGTTGACATGTCTTCAGCTAACTGTTTGCGGGCTTTCTTGTGTAGAGACTTCAGAAGAGGCTTCCTTCTGGGGTGACAGCCATGCAGACCAATTTGATGTAGTGTGCGGCGTATGGTCTGAGCACTGACAGGCTGACCCCCCACCTTTTCAATCTCTGCAGCAATGCTGACAGCACTCCTGCGCCTATCTTTCAAAGACAGCAGTTGGATGTGACGCTGAGCACGTGCACTCAGCTTCTTTGGACGACCAACGCGAGGTCTGTTCTGAGTGGACCCTGCTCTTTTAAAACGCTGGATGATCTTGGCCACTGTGCTGCAGCTTAGTTTCAGGGTGTTGGCAATCTTCTTGTAGCCTTGGCCATCTTCATGTAGCGCAACAATTCGTCTTTTAAGATCCTCAGAGAGTTCTTTGCCATGAGGTGCCATGTTGGAACTTTCAGTGACCAGTATGAGAGAGTGTGAGAGCTGTACTACTAAATTGAACACACCTGCTCCCTATGCACACCTGAGACCTAGTAACACTAACAAATCACATGACATTTTGGAGGGAAAATGACAAGCAGTGCTCAATTTGGACATTTAGGGGTGTAGTCTCTTAGGGGTGTACTCACACACGCGAGACAGATGTTGTGGTCAATCGCTATTGTTCTGAGCGCTGTTTACCACCAAGCGGAAGCGTCTTAGGAACATCTACGTCACTTCCTGGACTCATGAATATTCATTTGAAACGGTCTATAGTGTTGTCCCATGAAAAGATATAATGAAATATTTGCAGAAATGTGAGGGGTGTACTCACTTTTGTGATACACTGTATATGGTAGTGATGGTTTAAGCAAAATGAAAACTAGTTTTGTACAGTGTTGAATTATTATTGATCATCATACCTTGATAAATAAGCCACTCGACAAGTCTATCTACTGCAGCCATGCGCAACTTTGAACAATATTTCTTATGGGTGCTCCAGTCCTGCTTCTGACAGTCTTTACTACAGTAATATACATTCAAACACCTGCAAAAGCCAGATTGTAGAACATCAAATACAAACAGGGGAACAGTCATTGATTTCAGGCTATGATTTAATAGGAGAAGAAAGAGACAATATAAACTAGACCAGCTACATTATCTTGTCTGTATCATGTAGAAGGAAGCGGCATAAACTATGAAGTGGATGATGTATCGGTGAAAAGCAGTCTGGGGAATTTACACAGCTAAACCAAAACATTATGACCAACCCAAAAATTGTGAATCAGAGTCAAGTCACGATTCAATATAATCTACACAAAACATAGGTTGGAAATGTAGCATAGAAATAAACAAATAATCTGTAAGTTCAGATAAAAAACTACAGATTAGCGACTGTGTTTAGCTGTTTTACTTTGTGCCTTTACTTTCCTCGTCATTGTGAAAATAAATGTAATTTCTGTAACATAAGGGTTCCAGTTAAAAGCTTCAACTGATACGTTTTGTTTTCATTGCAAAACAAAAGCGCACGATAAATCACGGCACAGCGGCCAAAATCCAAAACACAGCAAAAACAATCATAACTACTGTTTACCTGAGCTTATGTTCTTCCAGATGCTATTAAATTTATAAGCGTGTGCCCCATTAGGAATAGAATCCGTTATTTTGTAAATGTGCTTATAATTAAAAACCTCCAAACTTTTCCCGGTTGTGAAGTAAAACAGGAACTCGTTAGAAAGCCAATCAAGCTTTTTATTACCACGTCATCTGTGTGACGCAAACTGAATAAATGCATTTCTTACTAACAATTACAGTCAGAAGGTCTGATTGGTTCAGAAAGCGCTCTTTCAAGCATTAGTGCCAATTCTGTAGGAGTGTTCCATTCACCCCAGTTGTTCCTGTGAAGTGGACTATGTAGGGTATTCCACCGTTTTGATGTGGAAACAAATGTTTAAATGAAGTGAACTTCAAACTGTTTAGGGAGTAGGGAGTGACGCTTTATCACTACGCCGGAACATTTACCCATTGCGTGCGTTGCCGGGTTCAGACAGCCAGAGCATTATTAGAGAGCAGAATATTTATAATAATAATAATTATTATATATATACAGTGTATCACAAAAGTGAGTACACCCCTCACATTTCTGCAAATATTTCATTATATCTTTTCATGGGACAACACTATAGACATGAAACTTGGATATAACTTAGAGTAGTCAGTGTACAGCTTATTTAGCAGTGTAGATTTACTGTCTTCTGAAAATAACTCAACACACAGCCATTAATGTCTAAATAGCTGGCAACATATGTGAGTACACCCCACAGTGAACATGTCCAAATTGTGCCCAAATGTGTCGTTGTCCCTCCCTGGTGTCATGTGTCAAGGTCCCAGGTGTAAATGGGGAGCAGGGCTGTTAAATTTGGTGTTTTGGGTACAATTCTCTCATACTGGCCACTGGATATTCAACATGGCACCTCATGGCAAAGAACTCCCTGAGGATGTGAGAAATAGAATTGTTGCTCTCCACAAAGATGGCCTGGGCTATAAGAAGATTGCGAACACCCTGAAACTGAGCTACAGCATGGTGGCCAAGGTCATACAGCGGTTTTCCAGGACAGGTTCCACTCGGAACAGGCTTCGCCAGGGTCGACCAAAGAAGTTGAGTCCACGTGTTCGGCGTCATATCCAGAGGTTGGCTTTAAAAAATAGACACATGAGTGCTGCCAGCATTGCTGCAGAGGTTGAAGACGTGGGAGGTCAGCTTGTCAGTGCTCAGACCATACGCCGCACACTGCATCAACTCAGTCTGCATGGTCGTCATCCCAGAAGGAAGCTGACGCACAAGAAAGCCAGCAAACAGTTTGCTGAAGACAAGCAGTCCAAGAACATGGATTACGGGAATGCCCTGTGGTCTGACGAGACCAAGATGAACTTGTTTGGCTCAGATGGTGTCCAGCATGTGTGGCGGCGCCCTGGTGAGAAGTACCAAGACAACTGTATCTTGCCTACAGTCAAGCATGGTGGTGGTAGCATCATGGTCTTGGGCTGCATGAGGGTTGCTGGCACTGGGGAGCTGCAGTTCATTGAGGGAAACATGAATTCCAACATGTACTGTGACATTCTGAAACAGAGCATGATCCCCTCCCTTCGAAAACTGGGCCTCATGGCAGTTTTCCAACAGGATAACGACCCCAAACACAACCTCCAAGATGACAACTGCCTTGCTGAGGAAGCTGAAGGTAAAGGTGATGGACTAAACCCAATTGAGCACCTGTGGCGCATCCTCAAGTGGAAGGTGGAGGAGTTCAAGGTGTCTAACATCCACCAGCTCCGTGATGTCATCATGGAGGAGTGGAAGAGGATTCCAGTAGCAACCTGTGCAGCTCTGGTGAATTCCATGCCCAGGAGGGTTAAGGCAGTGCTGGATAATAATGGTGGTCACACAAAATATTGACACTTTGGGCACAATTTGGACATGTTCACTGTGGGGTGTACTCACTTATGTTGCCAGCTATTTAGACATTAATGGCTGTGTGTTGAGTTATTTTCAGAAGACAGTAAATCTACACTGCTATACAAGCTGTACACTGACTACTCTAAGTTATATCCAAGTTTCATGTCTATAGTGTTGTCCCATGAAAAGATATAATAAAATATTTGCAGAAATGTGAGGGGTGTACTCACTTTTGTGATACACTGTATATATATATATATATATATATATATATATATATATATATATATATATATATATATATATATATATATATATATATATATATAAATAAGTCATGAGTCGAGTCTGAGTCGAGTCTGAAGTCGCTGCGGGAATCTCTGCTATTCTGTAATAATCACGGATGTCACCGTCAGGTATATTTATTAAATGTTGGGCTGATGGTAGTTACTCAGAGTACAAATGTTAAGTGTAGATGGTTTGGGAAGCCTGAATGATGTCCTTAATGGTCAAATAATTAAGGCTAGTACTTCCTAAACAGCAAGGGGTGCTCACAGGAAACTGTGGTGAGTCCCTTCCTATAGTGTTTCAATGAGGCAAAAATCTATGAACCACTGACAGGGTGTTGGGCTGCCAAGACTCATCGATTCCAGATGAGATGAAGGCTCATACTGGTAATCAGGTGAATGTGTACACAGTACATCAAACTCTTCTGTGTATCAGGCTGCATAGTCATAGGCCAGTCACAGTGCTTGTGAACATCAGGTGAACTGATGATTTTTCGTTTTTTGCTCTGGTATTACACATCTCTCACTAGAGCTGCGTAGCACTGTTACCTTACTGTAAGAAGGTTCTGGATTTGATTCCCAGGTGGAGTGGTCTGGGTCCTTTCTGTTTGAAGTTTGCATGTTCTCCCCTGTGTCTGCGTGGTCCTCCCACAGTACAAAGATGTGCAAGTAAGGTGAACTGGAGAGGTGAATTGTCCATGACTGTATAGATGGTAGAGCTCATCTGCTGCTAACTGCTGGTTAAAGTCTCCAGGCTGCTTTCTAATAGTTCATATAAACACAAATACTGACAAGCCTTACTGATGAACTGATGTCTAAATGGTTTAAATGGTTTAGCTGAGCTTTGTGGGGGCAGTTATTAAGACACAGGACCCGATCATTCACTCACCCATACACCACCCATTGTGCTAAAGCCTTTGGTGGGATCATTATCGTTTACATTAATGTTAAAATGTCATATTGCCTGAACATCTAAAAACAAATCGTTGTTCTGACATCATATGAAGAACTGTAGTGTTTCGTTTTACAGACATGAACCCAATGAAATTAGTTAATTAGTTTGGATAACAGGGCTTCATGTGCATGGACAGGAGGTGGATCAAAAAGGTACTGGACGGAACATCTGGAACAGTATTATTAGTAGTGAGAGATGTGTAGTAGCAGCAATAAATCTGATGCTCATGTCCATGTGCACTTTGACTGCATTTAAACCCTGATTCACACTTTAAGGCCACCATATGATGCTTTACTTTCTCCTGTACAGTCACCAGTAAATCTGTAGAAAATCTTAAGAATATTCATGTTTTAATTAGCTGATTATATGAAACAATCAGGAGGATTCATTAAAACAAAGCAGAACAAATCCTTCAGCATGTTTATAATCACTGAGTTATTACACAGTTATAACACATCCAGTCAGAACAGATCTTTACTTCTTACCTTGCACAGCGTCTGAGTGAATCTGCTGCTTGAGATGGCTGTTTTCCACATCTGCAACAGAATTGAAACGATTCCTCCATCTTCTGGAACATTTCCTTCTGAGAGTGGAAGATGAGCGACGTTCTGTCTGCACCCTCCAGCATACTGCAGAAAAAACAAGTTGAATCATAACAATTTTACTCAAAAATCAAAAATGCAAATAATAAGGTAAAACATTGCATAACTTCTGCACATTGTATTGCATATAGAACTTGCATAAGCTTGTGGATTGTGTGTGTGTGTGTGTGTGTGTGTGTGTGTGTGTGTGTGTGTGTGTGTGTGTGTGTGTGTGTGTGTTGGGATATTTTGAGCTTTTTGTTCCTCATTCTTGACCTCCACGTGGAGCTATAAATAACATAGAAGCCTCATGGTGGAGCTGCAGCTGCTCCTTCTAGTCAGTAACAGAGGTTCATGTATCTTAACATGAGTTTAATGTTCTTCTCTCACAACAATTCACAAAAACATGAACAACTACAACATCAACATCAGAACTTTCTGTTAATATAAATGTTTAGCTCATATTATATGAGTCTTCATTCCATAGAGCTGCATGACAAATCATTCATGACTGCTATAAACCTCCATCATCAGATTAGATCAGTTTATATTTATGTTGCTGTTAAATTTTTTTAGGAAAACATTACAAAAAAAATGATGTGATGGTATAAAGTATGTAATGAACGTAGCATTCATATAGAAACAGAATGTAAAAAAGTTATTTTAATGAAACACTGAGGTGCTTACAACACTACAGATTACTCTGACATGTTACTTACTTATAATCCACCATAGTGGTCTCTTACCTGTGCATGTCCATCATTATGAATCAGTCCAGTTTCCACCACGCGCAAAAGCTTCAAATCACCAAATTGATTCCTAATCAGATGATTTGTCCGGTTCATTCCTCAGTTCATGAGCACACTGGGAACTCACCCTGCTTTTTATAGATCCTACTACTGCACCACCCACAAGCCTCTGGGGCTTTCTGGTTCAGGGGATACACAACATGAGAGTATAAAAACATTCAGCACTAATCTGACATACGTGATAAACCATTTATTAACAATTCAGATTCATTATACGAGGGGTCACCAACCTACTACTACTACTTAAATATTCATATATATTTTATATATATATATATATTATATATATCTTATTCAAAATGAACCCTGAACTAACACAAAGACATCTCCTTCAGAGAACAAACTAGTAACACAGTTATTTACTGGATTTAACATAAAGGGGACATAAAATGTATGTAATGTATGTAATGGTGCATTCATTATTTTATGTTTTAAATCAATTGTATGGAGAATTCTGGCTTTGACCATGTAAGTGATAAAGGGGATTTGAACATGGATCAGAGTTTTATAATTGTAACAAAAAATAAAAATATCAAATGCAGTATTTATACACTTGCAATCTCAAATTGAATAGGCACCAAGTATTGTATCAGGCTATCCCTGGGATTTCCCATCCCTACTATATAACCAGTTTACTGCATTAAAAAAGTGATGGATAAGTCACTAAAATGAACCAATGTTAAGTGGAAGTTGGGATACAAAGTGAAATATTATGTTTCATTACAATTAAATAATAAAACATACGTAATTCTTACTTACATTGGAACCTCTAAGTCTGTGCAGATGACTCTGATAGCTCCCTCTCCCTTATCTTTGATTATCCTCAGAAGTCTTTCCACTGCTAGGAATAAAGAGTTCCATCTGGTAGTATTAGGGCGCAGCAGCTGGAGGGAGCAAACATCTGCAATAGTTACAGCTGCACGTGTTGATCTTCCACATTTGTTCCAAACTCGAATGGTACACTTTTTTGTATGCCTCGGTGCATGTTGCTTTCATGGCATCAGTCGTAGCTATTAGGTTGAGTAGGTGCTTTGGGAATTGAAATTCAAAACCATCATCCTCATTCAGGACTGCTGAATCAACAAACTCCAATTCTTCATACCCTTCTTCATCCTCTCCTGGTTGAGATGCATCACCATCACATTTGACTACATTGTTGTTCTCATCTTCACCAAAAACTTGATAAGCTTTTATGAAGTTCGAGCCATTGTAGTTCTCAGAATCTTGCCTCGTATTTCGAACTCTGGATGTCATTTAGGGCACTTGCCAACACATCAAACGTGTGCGAACCTCTCAGTGTAGGGCTGCCTGTCACGTGGGAGAAAGGAGGACTCATATGCAGATTATGTCATGAGGGGAGAGAAAGGACCCTTCAGGCGGAGATAACTAAATAAATTATTTTATTAACATAACAGAAAATGATATTAATAACAAAAGATACACAACATAAACCACAAACCCCCCAGTGAGTCGCGAACTCCTATCGCCAACTGCGAGGCCGCCACGCTCCGTACTGCAGCTCCAGAGCCTATCTGTTGGAAAAGAGAGAAATGCCGAACGCGCGTGTGCACAGTCCGAAGAGCCAGATGGCTTTCTCATCCGCCGTAGCGGGAATGGAGCCAATCTGTATGGAACTAGAATAGAGGGATGGCTTGGTCATCAGCCGCAGCTGGAATGCAGCCAATCCCTGGGAAATGCAAGAGAAAACCGAGCTCGCCTTGATGCGAGAGAAAACCGAGCTCGCCTCGGCGCAGCTCGGGGAAGATCGGGAAGCCCGTCTGCTTCGTCATCAGCCGTAGCTGGAAAGGAACCAATCAGATTAAGAAAAAAGGAATAGCGAACTTGCCTGTACAAAGTTCGGGTCGAGGGATGGCTTGGTCGTCAGCCACAGCTGGAATGCAGCCAATCCCTGGACCATAAGTGGCCAGCTTAAAATAAAGGAAGCCAAACCAAACCAAATAAAACAAAACAGAAAATGAACAGAGTTAAACAGAAGGCACGACAACCTGCGGCTGCGCCGTACCTACTTAAATAGGCATGTACAGCTGCAGGTCGTCAGCCTTAATTGGATGGCTTCCAATTTAAGGGCTTTTGTTCTCGTGGCTCTGTAATTGCTGCAACGCCGGGAACAAACAGTGGTCCAACCAGCGCCGCAGCAAACCTTACAGATTATAAATTTAAAAAAATAATTGTATTTTTTAAAGATAAATGAAATAAAAACAGAAAAAATGAGAAAACAAAACCAATCGGAAACTCCGACGGAAGCCGCTGGTGCTGCAGGCAACGAAAACTGAAAAGGGGAAAAAAATACAGAATGCTGGACGTGAACCCCGGTCATCTGGGTGAGAGCTGGGCGCGATATCACCACGCTATTGTAGCGCGGGTGAGATAGCCAGTGATAGCTCAGTGGTTAAGGTACTGGACTAGTAAACAGAAGGTTGCCGGTTCAAGCCCCGCCACCACCAAGTTGCCACTGTTGGGTCCCTGAGCAAGGCCCTTAACCCTCAATTGCTCATTGTGTAAGTCGCTTTGGATAAAAGCGTCTGCTAAATGCTGAAAATGTAAATGTAAATGTAAATGTGTGTAAGCGCTAAAGGCGCTACAGTGAGCTGACGTGGGGGGGAGATAACCTCCCACTGAACACTAGCCCCAGCAAAGCGGTTGGCTAGGGTAGATAGCGATCGGCGAACACTTCGCTGAGGGTCGCAGCAGAGGAAGCGCACCGATCTGCAAAAGAGAGAAAGGCAAAGGTTCAGTTAGGCAAGCTAATAGATGCGGATTCGAACCAGGGACGGTGGCGGTACAACCGAATGCTTAACGGCGTCGCCACCCAGCTGCTCCGGAATCCAATGACAATAACAGTTAAATGCACTATAGCGGGGATTACAACAAGCGCTATAGCCTGGCGCTGATCGAAACCGCTAGTGCTAAATGCTAAGCGTGAAAACAATAGCAGCACGAGGACTGCACGGCAACGCACCACACTAATTCTAAAAAGACTAACTACCTCGACCTTGCGGTCTACACACCCGAATGGCCTTGTGCCACCAGGGGTACCACCTAGTCCTAAGAAAGGAGTGTGGACGAGCTGCCACTTGAGGGAAAGAAAACAAAAGGTGCGACGCCCGCTGCTGCGCAGAGCTGGCTTAAATAAGCCAGCCCACAGCTGCGGGCGATCAGCCCTAATTAGAAGACCTGGTATTTAAGGTCTTTGTTTGCTGAGCTCTGTAACGCCTGCTTCGCCGGGAACCCGGGATACGTTCACCAGCTACTGCAGGCACCCTAATACTGCCGAGCATCTTTTGAGACTGTCAGGGTCAATCCAATGGGCAGTAACCCCAATGAAGCTCTGCCTATTGACAGACCAGCAGCTGGTGGTGGTGGCGATATAGTCAACTTGTCTCATGTCTCAAGTCACTGCTTTCTTCATTTCCTTTGAGGCATTATGGTCACTAGTGACAAAAGTTTTGCATTAGGCATCAGTTCCTTCACAAAATCTTTAAATGGTTCTTGTTTAACGACACAGAATAGCTGGAGACCTTGAACCACACACTTTATGACAGCTTTGTTAATAGACCTCTGAGACAGTCCATGTGTTCACTAATTTGGTCTGTCTGCTAGTGGAGAGAGTCTCCGAAACTCTTTTTCTCAGCTCATGTCAGCTCATATTTTTTAAGGTGGTGTACATGCCTTTTCTGAAACGGTGCCAGAAAGCCACTTTGTAACCATATCTTTAATTACAGAATTTAAAAGCTACTAATCAACACCAACAGCCATTAATCATTATTTAACATTGTACCCTTTACTCAGTCTTCACCTGCAAGTAAGTTAAAGGGAAACTTTGGGATTTTAAACATGGGCACTATTTTCTTATCTTTTTGTTTCCATTTTTATGTAGGGAAAAAAACAATCAAATCACTCCAATACAGAGTTAGAATGCAAAAACTAGCAACCACAGAACTGCTTCACAATGTAATCCTATGGGGCAAGCCACATACACTGTAAACCATTTGTTTTTTTGGTCACCAACAGGCTTATAATATTATTGAAAGTGTCTGACAACAAACCTGTGCCTGTTTACCTAAATAACTATAGGACGAAAAAACTAGACACCCCAGACAGTGAATGTTAATTTATTATTGATGGGGTGCTGTCTTTTGATGTATAAAAATGACAAATTAATGCAAAATTTGTTAAGAAGCCTGTTTCCAGTGCCCAAATACTGTATTTAGCATTTCTAAGGAAATACACTTCTTCATGAATTCTGCATGACCTCTCATTTCAAACCACCACCCTATCAATAATCAAAAAGCAGTGACAGTAGGAACAGTTATTTACTACAGTTTCTTTACTGTAAGTGAGGTAAACAGGCTTTGTCTGTACTGATATTTTTAAAAAACTAGTTAGACGTTTTGAAAATTCTGGTGTGGATGTTTGCCCTTTAAGATTGCATTGTATAGCCATTTTACAGTAGCTGTTTTTATGCATTCAGTTGCACTTAATACTCATTTAGACTATACTAAAAATCTGAACCCAGTAGACAGGCAAATATGGTCTTTAAGTTTTAACTTTAATAATGTGAATCATGTAGCCCTGGTTTGTACCACTGCTGAAATACTGCATTGTTTTAGTTTTCAAATGTTGTCACTAAATAATAACATTAGCCTACAATTTCAAATCAGAAAAAGTTGGTCTTTAACACATCCCAAAAAAAAAAAAAAATGGTACGGTAAAGCATTTACCAATATGTAATGTTCCCCTTTGTGCATGTTTTCACAAAGTGCACAACAGTACAGGTACATTGCCCCGTCCCAACTTTTTGGAATGTATATGTATATTAACAGTTGAAATGAAGTTGACCAGAGAAAACATGAAATATCTTGATTTTATATTTGCAGTGGAATAAGAGTCAGTGTAAATGTAAGAAACTCTGTGTCTGTTTTATTTGCATTTTCTATACTGCCCCAACTTGTTGTACATTCAAGTCAAAGATAAATCACAATAACCTATAACCAGAGCCGATTTACCCTGCCTGTGGACCCAGGGGCTACGGCTGGTTGTGGGCCCCCATGTATAGTTTTCATAAAATCAGTACAAAACGCAAGACAACAGTTCAGTGGCATAACTAGAAGCTCATGGGCCCCAGTGCAAAAAATAATTTCAGGCCCCCCTGCAGTCAACGTTGTGGTTTACAACGGAGTTGTTCCCAAATTGCGTCAGATGGTTGAGATTGGGGATTCCCTTGTGCATATTTTGTGTACCGCCCACACCCTGGAAAACGCCATGTCAGCTGATCGCATGGTTCCGTACTGTGTGACATTTACTCTCTCCGTTGTAAAGTTACTAAGCTTCTATTTACAGAAAGGGGGCGCAAAAACAACAGAACAAGACAGTGAACTGAATACATCCCCAGTTGCAATACCCCCACCCCCCCTTACAGTTGTGACGGTATACAGTCTAAGCAATTAAGGGTTAGGGGCCTTGCTCAAAGGCCCAACAGTTGCAACCTGGGAGAAGTGAGATTTGAACCAGCAACCCTCTGATGACTAGTCTATTATCTTAACCACTAGGCTACAGCTACCCTTAAAAGCCAATATTTCTTAAGGTGAGCACAAGAGGCACTTCATCTGGTACGATGAATCTTTCTCTCCATCATAAAAAAAAGAATTTCTTTTAAATAGGCCAAGGGTGTTCTTTATTGTCAACTCCACGGTAGCAATTTCTGCTTCCATCTTGTCGTAAAGTGGAATAATGATGCTTGTATCTGACATGTCTAACTTTGTTGGATCTGGACTGAACTTGTTTGTACCTGCGCATTAATGTGCTTAACTAATTATCTAATTTACACCTGTTTGCAGTTTGTCACACATCTTACATCATTTAGCTTAAAAAAACTTGCCGTTTTATTTTACGAGTGAAGAATCTGCGTACGGCAAATGTATCGGAGTAAAAGTTACCGAAAATGTTTATACTCCAGTAAAGTACAAATACTCAAAAAAAAAAGAAAACTTACTATACACCACTGAGTGTAGAATTATGTTCAAAGATCTAAAAAGAATAGATGAACTGGCCGGTTAGCTCAGTTGGTTAGAGCGTGGTGCTAATAACGCCAAGGTCACAGGTTCGATCCCCATACTGGCCACACCCACCTTAATGATTAAGGGTAGCATGGCTGAGAGAGAGTCAGGTGAGCATGTGCTGCATATCAGGACTTTCAAATCTGAGTAATTTAATCAATGAAAGTAGAAATACCACCCTGTTCTTCTGCCATCTTTAATTCTGGCTTCATTTCACCTAAAGAACGTGGCGTGATCTTTATAAATGCTTACAATCAATTTCATCAATGGCAAAATAAATAAATAAATAAAGAGAACTGCTGTGTAATTTAGTGAATTATTGTACTGCACATGGCAGAAGACTAAAATAAATTGAGACCGTGTAGAATAAAAGTATTAGGAAAGTATGAGGTTAAAAGCATCAGCTTTTATTTATTCTTAAAAGAAAAATATATGAACCTCAGTCATCTTACACGAAGATCTGTTCTGCCCTACCCTTGACCACTGGCTGGTTAGCTCAGTTGGTTAGAGTGTGGTGCTAATAACGCCAAGGTCTCGGGTTTGATCCCTGCACGGCCACTCACACAAACAAGTGAACCTTCTCTAACTAGCAGGTACTATTGTCCTGGGCTTCAAACGTTGTCTTTGACAAGTGTGAGATCTTTTTAATGCCCCTCTCATTCAAGTCAGAAACATGCCATTATTTCAATTTGCCAAACTTAATTACCCTTCTGTAAACCCATGTATACTGTCTAATGAAAGCGCTGTGCGTGTGTCTCTGTGGTGCAATCGGTTAGCGCGTTCGGCTGTTAACCGAAAGGTTGGTGGTTCGAGCCCACCCAGGGACGAGTGCCTTTTATTGCCCAATCATGCCTGTTGATCAAATGGATATGAGACACAACAACGTGTAGTCGCACAGAATAGTGGAA